>NC_053026.1:341213425-341338992 GCF_003073215.2 Triticum urartu
ATCAGATTCAACCAAAGTAATTATATCAGGATCAACAGAGAATTCATAATCCTTATCAGTAACAAAGATAGGTGAAGTAGCAAAAGCAGGGTCAGGTTTCATTCTAGCATTTAGAGATTGCTTACTCCATTTAGCTAATAGCCTTTTGAGTTCATTTCTATTTTTGCAAGCTAAAATAGCTAAAGAAGCTTCTTGATCAAAAACATAACCCTTAGGAATAACAAGTGATTCTTCATCATCACTTTCATCAGTATCATCAGATTCAATATTTTCAATCTCTCTAGCCCTAGCAAGTTGTTCATCAAGAAAATCACTAAGTGGCATAGTAGTATGAGGCATAGAGGTAGTTTCATCATAAGTATCATGCATAGCAGAAGTGTCATCTCAATAACATGCGACATATCAGAACGAATAGCAGAAGCAGGTGTAGGTGTCGCAAGCTTACTCAAAACAGAAGGTGAATCAAGTGCAGAGCTTGATGGCAGTTCCTTACCTCCCCTCGTAGTTGAGGGATAGATCTTGGTTTTTGGATCTCTCAAGTTCTTCATAATGATAAGCAGATATATATATATATATCCCAAGTGACTCAAAGAATAGAGTTATGCTCCCCGGCAACGGTGCCAGAAAATAGTCTTGATAACCCACAAGTATAGGGGATCACAATAGTTTTCGAGGGTAGAGTATTCAACCCAAATTTATTGATTTGACACAAGGGGAGCCAAAGAATATTCTCAAGTATTAGCAACTGAGTTGTCAATTCAACCACACCTGGAAACTTAGTATCTGCAGCAAAGTATTTAGTAGCAAAGTAATATGATAGTAGTGATAACGGTAACAAAAGGTAACAGTAGTAAAAGTAATGTTTTTGGTATTTTGTAGTGATGATAGCAATAGCAACGGAAAAGTAAATAAGCGAAGAACAATATATGGAAAGCTCGTAGGCAATGGATCGGTGATGGAGAATTATGCCGGATGCGGTTCATCATGTAACAGTCATAACCTAGGGTGACACAGAACTAGCTCCAGTTCATTGATATAATGTAGGCATGTATTCCGAATATAGTCATACGTGCTTATGGAAAAGAACTTGCATGACATCTTTTGTCCTACCCTCCCGTGGCAGCGGGGTCCTTACAGAAACTAAGGGATATTAAGGCCTCCTTTTAATAGAGAACCGGAACAAAGCATTAACACATAGTGAATACATGAACTCCTCAAACTACGGTCATCACCGGTAAGTATCCCGATTATTCTCAATTCGGGGTTAACAGATCATAACACATAATAGGTAACTATAGACTTGCAAGATAAGATCAAGAACACTCATATATTGATGAAAACATAATAGGTTCAGATCTGAAATCATGGCACTCGGGCCCTAGTGACAAGCATTAAGCATAGCAAAGTCATTGCCATCAATCTCAGAACATAGTGGACACTAGGGATCAAACCCTAACAAAACTAACTCGATTACATGATAGATCCCGTCCAACCCATCACTGTCTAGCAAGCCTACGATGGAATTACTCACGCACGGCTGTGAGCATCATGAAATTGGTGATGGAGGATGGTTGATGATGACGATGGCGACGGATTCCCCTCTCCGGAGCACCGAACGGACTCCATATCAGCCCTCTCGAGAGGTTTTAGGGCTTGGCAGCGGCTCCGTATCGTAAAACGCGATGATTTCTTCTCTTTGATTTTTTTCTCCCCGAAACACAATATATGGAGTTGGAGTTGGAGTCGGAGAGGCAACAGGGGGCCCACGAGGTAGGGGGCGCGCCCTAGGGGGGCAGGCCCGCCCCCCACCCTCGTGGAGAGGTGGTGGGCCCCCTGGCCTTCATCTTTTGCAGGTATTTTTCATATTTTTTGAAAAGTTGCTCCGTGAAGTTTCAGGTCATTTCGAGAACATTTGTTTCTGCACATAAATAACACCATGGTAATTCTGCTGAAAACAGCGTCAGTCCGGGTTAGTTCCATTCAAATCATGCAAGTTAGAGTCCAAAACAAGGGCAAAAGTGTTTGGAAAAGTAGATACGACGGAGACGTATCATGCACCGCTGAGGATCTGCTGAAGCTTGATGATACTTCTGAGTCAGAGGTAGCCCTTGACTCCCTTGGCCAACTTTTTAATAATCTTATTAACACTGATTATTGCGAGGACGACATAGGGGCCAGTCAGGCCGTGGAAGAAGAGATAACTATTTCCTCCGACTCGGCCCATTTGCCAAGACAGAAACTTCGAGTCGTAACCCGAAAAGTAAGGTTTTCACTCCCTTTGGCTTATCTGGATCCTCATTTTCTTTTGAAAAATCAGCAACATGAGAGCCGCCGTCAGACCCGGAATGATGATGAACCGCCTGTTGTTCTTCAACAGACTCCTCAAAAATGCCAGAATGAGGTTTATTTCTTTGTCTTTGACTTTCTGCTAATGGATCTTCTCCCTTGCATTACTTACTTTGTTTATCTTTGCAAGAGGTGTCTCGCTCTTCTGGCGACTCGTCTCAGACCCAATTTCCGGCCTTCAAGACTGCCCCTGGGTAAGGAAAAAATCCTCTTTCCTCCGTGTTTTTCAAACCGTCTCTTTATACTGACAGTCCCATAACATTTCTCTTAGTGGTCAAGCTAAGTCCAAGAAGGCCAAGGTAACTAAACCGGTGGAAGACCCGCCAGTCCTTGCACCTCAACCGGCAATGCCACCTTCTCCTCCATTAACTGAAGCTCCAGAAGACCCACCTGTCAACACTGAAGTAAATCCTCCTGAGCCGTCAGTTGACGAAACCACCATTAATCCTTCTGCAACTGGACCATCCAGCTCGGCCAACCCTCCATCACCGTCTGTGCAAGACGTTCTGATCACCGGAAGCCGCTTTGTTGAGCCGGGGAATCCCACCGTGTGGGCTCGTCACACGGCGAAACAAGAGGCATTGGAGAGACAGAAAGTGTGTTTTGATATTTCACATTATGGCCATCTTAATGCCAACGACATATTATCCGGCTATCTCAGCCATGTGCATGCTACCTCTTGAGCACTGCGTTGGATTTCCCCAAAGAGGAAGGGATGATGCAGCAAAGTAGTGTAAGTATTTCCCTTAGTTTTTGAGAACCAAGGTATCAATCCAGTAGGAGGCTACGCTCAAGTCCCTTGTACCTACACAAAAACAATAGCTCAATGCAACCAACGCGCTTAGGGGTTGTCAATCCCTTCACGATCACTTACGAAAGTGAGATCTGATAGAGATGATAAATAATATTTTTTTGGTATTTTTGGTATAGAGATGCAAAGTAAAAAAGTAAAAGGCAAAGTAAAAGCAAAACAATAATAAAGTGATGGAGATTAATATGATGAGAAAGAGACTCGGGGGCCATAGGTTTCACTAGTGGCTTCTCTCAAGAGCATACGTATTCTATGGTGGGTGAACAAACTACTGCTGAGCAATTGACAGAATTGAGCATAGTTATGAGAATATCTAGGTATGATCGTGTATATAGGCATCACGTCCGAGACAAGTAGACCGTAATGATTTTGCATCTACTACTATTACTCCACTCATCAACCGCTATCCAGCATGCATCTAGAGTATTAAGTTAAAAACAGAGTAACGCCTTAAGCAAGATGACATGATGTAGAGGGATAGTTTCATGCAATATGATAAAAACCCCATCTTGTTATCCTCGATGGCAGCAATACAATACGTGCCTTGCTGCCCCTTCTGTCACTGGGAAAGGACACCGCAAGATTGAACCCAAAGCTAAGCACTTCTCCCATGGCAAGAACAACCAATCTAGTAGGCCAAACCAAACTGATAATTCGAAGAGACTTGAAAAGATAACCAATCATACATAAAAGAATTTAGAGAAGATTCAAATATTATTCATAGATAGACTTGATCATAAACCCACAATTCATCGGTCTCAACAAACACACCGCAAAAAGAAGATTACATCGAATAGATCTCCACGAGAGAGGGGGAGAACATTGTATTGAGATCCAAAAAGAGAGAAGAAGCCATCTAGCTACTAACTATGGACCCATAGGTCTGAAATAAACTACTCACACTTCATCGGAGAGGCTTGGATGATGATGTAGAAGCCCTCCGTGATCGATACCCCCTCTGGCGGAGCTCCGGAACAGGCCCCAAGATGGGATCTCATGGATACAGAAAGTTACGGCGGTGGAATTAGGATTTTGGCTCCGTTCCCGATCGTTTGGGGGTACATGCATATATATAGGAGGAAGAAGTACGTCGGTGGAGCTTTGAGGGGCCCACGAGGCAGGGGGCGCGCCCTCCACCCTCGTGACCTCCTCGAGGCTTTCTTGACGGAGGGTCCAAGTCTCCTGGACCTTATCTGATGAGAAAATCACGTTTCCGAAGGTTTCATTCCGTTTGGACTCCGTTTGATATTCTTTTTCTTCGAAACCCTAAAACAGGCAAAAAAACAGCAATTCTGGGATGGGCCTCCGGTTAATAGGTTAGTCCCAAAAATAATATAAAAGTGGAAAATAAAGCCCAATATAGTCCAAAACAGTAGATAATATAGCATGGAGCAATAAAAAATTATAGATACATTGGAGATGTATCAGTGCACTCCAGCTGTGACTCAGAGATCGAAATGGTCAAGTAGTTGCAGCTGAAGTACGAGGTATGTTCTTCCGGCTTACTTATTTCTGCCAGCCCCCAAGTCTTCAGATTATGAGAAAACCAGAATGATCTGTAGACTTTATGATATAGGCTAAGACTTTACCTTTATATTTTTCTGAAGTCCAATAAAATAGAACAAAGCTTCACCTGTAGTCCCCAAGGGCCGGTTCACTTAACCATAAATGAGTCGGTACTTTGAATTTCATAACTGTCTTGTACTAAATCCAATAAATATTGTAATCCGGCTTAACCTTGAGAGACTTTGCTGAATATCATACATTAGCC
Source organism: Triticum urartu (assembly GCF_003073215.2). Taxonomy (NCBI): domain Eukaryota; kingdom Viridiplantae; phylum Streptophyta; class Magnoliopsida; order Poales; family Poaceae; genus Triticum; species Triticum urartu. The sequence continues at coordinate 341,218,354 of NC_053026.1, forward strand.
CCCAAGTGCCAGGTGTTGTTACTTTGTAAAGTACTTGGGACTTGAAGTATTTTTAGAGTCATAAGAAATTGTTTTGGCATACATTAGCCCCAAGTGGTTTTGCAATGCAAAAGTACTTGAGACTTGAATCTTGACTCTTGGACTTTAATTGAAACCTTGACACATCTGTGTACATTTTGTAGAATGCCTTATCTAAATTGAGCTCGCAATTAACTGATGCGAAGACCCGGCTGGCGGATCAGGAAGCAGAAATCAAGTCTGCTGACTCCAAGCTGCAACTGAGTCTTGCTGAGACGGAAAATTTGAAAACCAGCTTGACATTCAAGAAGAAAACCTGGGCTGAGGAAAAAACGCTGCTGACACAACGCGCCGAGAAAGCTGAAGCAGCCCTTGAAGAGGTTACAACGGAGCTGACCCTGTTAAAAGACCGGGTGTCTCAAATGGTGTCTGCCATCTTCGGTAAGTCATCTGTACTGGCCTTTTTGACCTTCTTTTGACCCGGAATACAAACCGCTAGTTGACCCTTTGTTTAAAAACCATGTGCAGGCCCACGAAGCAAGAACCTGAGCCAAGACAACGTGACTAAACTGAAGGCGGTGTATACCTTAGTGGAACAATTGTACATTGGCGCACAACGGTCACTTGCCGCTATCTCTCCTGCCAATCAAGGACCTAACTGGCTCAGCGATATCTTAAAGAAGCTGTCAATCTTACCCGCCAGGTTCCAAGAAGTCAAGCGCTCCTATGCTAGAGCCGGGGCTTTAACTACCATAAGCCGCTCCAAGGCTTGGGTGCCAGATCTAGACCCGACGGATGTAGCCAGAGGGTACCCCACGATAAAGGAAGACGGGTCGCTGTTTGAACATGATGACTTTGTTGCTTACGTGAGGGAGGTGTGACCTCAGGCCACCATTCTTGGAGATGAAACAAATATTGACAAATACTAGCTGGGTTTTGACTTGGACAATAAGAAGATGGCGACTCCCTCCTACAAAGTGACCGACCTTATCCCACCGGTTCGTCAACATACATTTGCTCTGGATATTGATCCAGCTGGCTTGATTGATGAAGAAGCAGAATTTACCGCTGTAGACGATTTTGACTGGTCAAAATCTAACTTCCAATTAGCAGAAGGTGGTGAGCCGGCGAGGGAGGAGTGAAGACCATCTTCATGGGCTTTTAAAAGACTTGTAATAGATTAGCTGTGAAAACACTGCATAATTTGCCTATGCCATCGCGCATAAGACACCGTGTGTGATTCTGTGTTTTCTGATGTCAATATATGCATCATATTTATGGTTGTCCCTGCAATATTTCTGCTCTGTTCCTGTAGATAAAAGGGAAAAACTAGCTTGGCGGCTTAGTACCGAACGGGTCAGAATACCCAGTCTATAGCCAATATTTTTATCATAGTAGAAAACAGAACCAGTCGTAAAAAGAAAACAAGGTTGAAATAACCTTTGACTAATACAGAAGGAAACTGTTCATAAACAATAGCCATACCTGTATCTTTGACCTCCGGACCACCGGTTTATATGACCCGGGGATGCGGTTGATAATCAAGTCTTTGCGAGAAGTCAATGCTTCTGAATACCTCACGATTATCATGCCCTGGCGGCTTGTTGTCAAATAGTCGAGCCAGTGAAAAGACCATGATTGAGTATTTTGAAATTGAGTCAACAAAAAACCAATAAGACAAATAAAAGGTGGTAACCAAAATTAGCCTTGTAACTAAAGATTGGGGGTTTTCTGATTCGAATATGATCAGTAAACTGGACCAAAGGGGTTAAGCTAAGATTTGAATACGATCATATATCCCCCAGTGGCTTTGGCGTTGCGCCGATCAAGAGGGTGCCGATGGCTATGTTCTCTTTGGTTTGAATACGACCTATGTTTGAACAGGAAGCCCCAAATGACCTTGAGAGGTTTTTAACGACCCTGATTCGAATACGATCCAAGTCAGACCCAAAAAGGGGTTAAGTTGTGATTCAAATACGATCAAGAAGCCCCCTAATGAGTTTGGCTTTGAGCCGATAAAGAGGGTTACGACAGCTATGTTCTCTTTGGTTCGAATACGACCTATGTTTGAACAGGAAGCCCCCAAGTGACCTTGATAGTTTGCAGCTAGATTCAAATACGATCATAAGCCGGACCAAAAAAAGTTAGACTTAATTCAAATATGATCAGCTCCTTAATAGTCATTTGAAAATAGTAGTAAAAAATAGTAAATATGCGTAATCTTTGAAAAGAAAAGAGACCGATGGTCCTGCTTTATTACTTATCATAGTATATACAACCTCAAAATATGTACATGATGAGAGCCGGTGGCTGAGGTGTAGTATGGCCGAAGTTGAGCAATGTTCCACGGCTGGCGGGTCTCCTCTTCCGACTTACATGAGTCTTTGTGCTCTCGAACGTCGATGAGGTAATATGACCCGTTGTTTAAGTTCTTGCTGACCACAAAGGGTCCTTACCAAGGAGGGGATAGCTTGTGTGCATCTAATGGATCCTGGATGAGCTGGAGCACCAGGTCACCTTCTTGAAAAGTCCTGGACTTAACCCGGCGGCTGTGATAACGGTGCAGGTCCTGTTGATAAATTGTTGATCGAGCCGCTGCTAAGTCTCTTTCCTCATCTAACAAGTCAAGTGCATCCTGTCTGGCTTGTTCATTGTTAGCTTCAACATAAGCCGCCACACGGAGCGAGTCATGACGGATGTCACTAGGCAACACTGCTTCCGCTCCATAAACCATGAAGAAAGGTGTATAACCTGTAGAGCTGTTAGGGGTGGTGTTGATACTCCACAGCACTGAGGGTAACTCCTCTACCCAACAACCCGGCGTTGGCTGCAAGGGAACCATAAGCCGGGGCTTGAGGCCTTTTAAGATTTCCTGATTTGCTCTCTCAGCCTAAGCATTGGATTGAGGATGAGCTATAGAAGAAACATCAAGCCGGATATGCTCGCGCTGACAGAACTCCTCCATAGCCCCTTGGGATTGATTAGTGCCATTGTCAGTGATAATGCTGTGTGGAAAACCAAAACGGAAGATCACCTTTTTCATGAACTGAACCGCTGTGGCAGCATCACACTTACTCACTGGTTCTGCCTCAACCCACTTTGTGAATTTGTCAACTGCCACTAAAAGATGTGTCTTTTTATCCTTAGACCTTTTGAAAGGTCCAACCATGTCAAGCCCCCAGACCACAAATGGCCAAGTGATTGGAATCATCCGCGGCTCTTGAGCCGGCACATGTGCTCGTCGTGCGAATTTTTGACATCCATCACATCTACTGACCAGATCTTCTGCATCAGCGTGAGCCATCAACCAGTAAAAACCATGACGGAAAGCTTTGGCCACCAAAGATTTTGACCCGGCGTGATGACCACAATCGCCTTCATGGATCTCACGAAGTATTTCTTGGCCTTCTTCAGGGGAAACACACCGCTGAAACACTCCAGAGACGCTGCGGTGGTATAGTTCTCCGTCAGAAATCGTCATTGACTTAGACCGCCGGGTTATCTGTCGGGCCAGGGTCTCATCCGCTGGCAGCTCGCCCGGGTCATGTAAGCCAAGAACGGCACTGTCCAATCTGGGATGATGTGAAGAGCCGCCACCAACTGCACCTCTGGGTCAGGAACGGCTAGATCTTCTTCTGTAGGTAACTTAACAAACGGGTTATGCAAAATATCCAAAAAGGTGTTAGGTGGCACCGGCTTACGCTGAGATTCCAACTGGCTTAAAGCATCAGCCGCTTCGTTCTTCCTACGGTCAATGTGCTCCACCTGATAACCTTTAAAATGCCCTACAACAGCATCAACTTCATGGCGATAAGCCACCATGAGAGGATCTTTGGAATCCCACTTGCCTGACACTTGTTGAGCTACCAAATCTGAGTCACCAAGACACCGGACCCGGCTCAGGCTCATCTCTTTAGCCATTCAAAGACCATGGAGCAACACTTCATATTCCGCTGCATTCTTAGTGCAAGGAAACATCAGCCGCAACACATAACAAAATTTGTCACCTCGAGGGGAGGTTAAAACAACTCCAGCCCCCGAGCCTTCCAACTGTCTGGAACCATCAAAGTGAATAGTCCAATATGTGTTGTCTGGTTTCTCCTTCGGCATCTGCATCTCTGTCCAGTCATTAATAAAGTCAACTAGTGCTTGAGACTTGATCGCAGTACGTGGTACATACTTCAACCCATGAGACCCAAGCTCAATGGCCCACTTGGCGACTCGTCTAGTGGCTTCTCTATTTTGAATGATGTCTCCAAAAGGAGCAGAGCTAACCACAGTGATTGGGTGACCCTGAAAGTAATGTTTGAGCTTCCGTCTCGCCATGAACACGCCATACACAAGCTTCTGCCAATGTGGATATCTTTGTTTAGATTCAATCAACACCTCACTGACGTAGTAAACCAGCCGTTGAACCGGATGTTCCTTGCCAACCTCCTTGCACTCCACCACAATTGCGACACTAACAGCTCGTGAGTTGGCGGCTACGTATAACAATAGCGGCTCTTTCTCAACTGGAGCAGCAAGGACCGGCAGCTCAGCAAGTTGTTTCTTCAGATCCTCAAAAGTAGAGTTTGCAGCATCGCTCCAAACAAAATCATCTGCTTTCTTCATCAACTGATACAAAGGCATCGCCTTCTCCCCTAACCGGCTTATGAACCGGCTCAAAGCAGCAACACGACCCGCCAGCCGTTGAACGTCATTAATGCATGTTGGTTTGGCCAGGGATGTGATTGCCTTAATCTTCTCTGGGTTAGCTTCAATACCGCGGTTGGACACCAAAAAACCCAAGAGCTTGCCCGCTGGGACTCCAAAAACACACTTGGCCGGGTTAAGCATCATTTTGTAGACTCGGAGGTTATCAAAGGTCTCTTTCAGATCTGTGACCAAGGTTTCCTCTTTCCTGGACTTTACCACTATATCATCCACGTAAGCATGAACATTATGCCCAATCTGATTATGAAGGCAATTCTCCATACACCATTAATAAGTTGCCTAGGCACTCTTGAGCCCGAAGGGCATAGACACATAGCAGAAGGCTCCAAACGGAGTGATGAAAGTTGTCTTCTCCTGGTCCTTGACTGCCATCTTGATCTGATGATAACCTGAATAAGCATCCAAAAAACTCAAACGTGCGCAACCCGCCATAGCATTGATGATCTGATCAATACGGGGGAGAGCAAAAGGGTCAGCCGGACAAGCCTTATTTAAATCGGTGTAATCCACACACATACGCCAGGTGCCGTTCTTTTTTAGTACAAGCACCGGGTTGGCCAACCACTCTAGGTGAAAGACTTCCACAATGAACCCGGCCACCAAGAGCCGGGCCACCTCTTCTCCGATGGCCTTGCGCCTTCCTCGTTGAATCGTCGGAGAAATTGCCTGACCGGCTTAAACTTTGGATCAATATTGAGAGTGTGCTCAGTGAGTTCTCTCGGGACACCCAGCATGTCAGAAGGTTTCCATGCAAAGATGTCCCGGTTCTCATGGATGAACTCGATGAGCGCGCTTTCCTATTTTGGATCCAAGTTGGCACTGATGATGAACTGCTTGGATGAGTCGTCCGGCACAAAATCAACTGTCTTGGTGTCATCAGCTGACTTGAATTTCAACACCTGTTCATGCTCCATTGTTGGCTTCTTTAAAGATGTCATGTCTGCCGGGTCAACATTATCTTTATAAAACTTTAGCTCCTCTATTGCACAAACAGACTCAGCGTATGCAGCATCTCCTTCTTCACACTCCAGGGCTATTTTCCGGCTTCCATGTACTGTAATGGTGCCCTTATAACCCGGCATCTTGAGCTGTAGATACACATAACATGGCCGAGCCATGAACTTGGCGTAAGCCGGCCGTCCAAACAAAGCATGATATGGGCTTTTGATCTTAACCACCTCAAAGGTTAATTTCTCCGCTCTGGAATCATATTCATCCCCAAAGGCTACTTCCATTTCAATCTTTCCAACTGGGTATGCCTACTTGCCAGGTACCACACCGTGAAAAACAATGTTGGATTGCTTAAGACTCTTATCAGTCAACCCCATCCGACGAAACGTCTCATAGTAGAGGATATTGATGCTACTGCCTCCATCCATGAGCACTTTGGTGAATTTATATCCACCAACCTGAGGCACTACTACCAAGGCCAAGTGACCCAGATTGTCTACCCCGGGAGGATGATCCTCTCTACTCCACACAATAGGTTGTTCTGACCACCGTAAGTAACGCGGAATCGCCGGCTCAATGGCATTGACAGCCCTCTTGTGAAGCTTTTGGTCCCTCTTGCACAAGCTAGTGGTAAATACATGATATTGCCCACTGTTCAACTGTTTTGGGTTGCTCTGATATCCAGATTGCTGCTGATTACCTTGGCCAGGTTGTGGATTATAACCTCCTTGGTTACCCGTATGACCCTGACCGTGAAAGCCGCCTCCACCTGAACCGGCGGCCGGGCCATGAAAACCGCCTCCACCTGAACCGCCGCCAGGGCCGTGACTTCCATCAAATGTATTTGAATTTTTAAACGCCTTCATGATTGTGCAGTCCTTCCACAGATGGGTGGCTGGCTTCTCCCGGGTGCCATGTCTTGTACAAGGTTCATTCAATAGTTGCTCAAGGGTGGGACCTGACCCGCCCGACCGAGGGGGTTGCCTACCCTTGCGCCGTTGATTATTGCCCTGCACATTGGTGTTAGCCACAAATTTGTCAGCCTTACGTTTATTACCTCCTTGATTCGCTGGGTTATGCTGGTGACCCTTGCCGTTGCCGTTCTTCTTTCCCTTCCCTGTCTTTTCTTCATCAGACACAGGGTCCTTGGTATTATCAGAATCAGCATACTTGACGAGAGCCGCCATCAACTGGCCCATGTCATTGCATTCACGTTTAAGCTGCCCCAGCTTCTGCTTCAGAGGTTCAAAACGGCAATTTTTCTCCAACATTAAGACTGCCGAGCCGGCATCCATCTTATCAGATGAATGAATTATCTCTTTGACCCGGCGCACCTAATGGGTTGTGGACTCACCTTCCTATTGTTTACAATTAGTCAGGTCCATGATGGACATAGGTTGTTTGCATGTGTCCTTGAAGTTCTGAATGAACCGGGCTTTTAACTATGCCCATGAGCCGATGGAATTGGGGGGCAATCCTTTTAGCCAAGTGTGAGCTGTTCCATCCAACATCATGGTGAAATACTTAGCCATTGCTGCGTCGCTGACCTCCAACAGCTCCATTGCCATCTCATAACTCTCAATCCAGGCCCCAGGCTACAAGTCGGCCGTGTAATTAGGCACCTTACAAGGCCCCTTGAAGTACTTTGGCAAACACTCATTACGTATGGCCGGCACCAGGCAAGTGACACCTCCGGTTCTTGTGGCCACTATTGCCTCAACCGAGGTTGCTGGATAAGCCGGAAAAGTCTGATGAGCCGCCTGGTCCGCTGCCAGTTGAACCACTCGCTCAGCCTCTTGTCGGATCCTCTCCTGATCCGCTAAGTTAAGGGCTCCAGTCTGTGCCGGCTCATGCCTGCGCGGCCGGTTGCGGCGTTGGGAATTGCTTGACATATCAGCTGAATCCATATGCCTACTGTAGCTTGGGCTCCAGCTCGGGCGAGGGGTTGAATGGATCCTGTCTCGACTGCAAGAGTACGCATCCTGCTGTGCCAGAGCTGTCTGAAGAAGTTCTCTCACCCTTCACATTTCAATCACCGCCGGAGAGTCGCCTTCCATCGAGAGAGCCTCCAAACGAGCCGACGCAGCAATGAGGTTTTCCAAAGGATTGGAGAAGTGACCCGGTGGTGTTGGCACATAATGAGGCGGAGAGGTATGTACACGAGGTGGTTCCATGGCGCGCGGCTGAACCGGTGCCCCGGGTGTCGTGATCCGAATTGCCTCCGGTGGGCTACTTGGGCCGGCCCCGGGCGTATGGAAAAGGTTCCTAGGATCGAGCGTTAGAGGTAGCCGTGACTGAGTTTTCTGATGCCTTCTTCTCATGACCTCATTTGAGGCATTCAGATCCACCGAGAGCCGGAAAGTCTCCGCTTGAAGCTGCTGAGCATGAGCGTCCAAAGCCGCCTGCTCCGCGGCCATCCTGACCTCTTCTGCTGCTAAATTCTCCTTAGCTTGTACCATCTCTTCACGTACGCGTGCCACCTCCGCGTCGTGCTGAACCTTATCCGCCGGCTCCACCATGGCAGTCAACAGAGCCGCCAGCTTATCTGTGAGGTCCATTAGAATCTGAGCCGGGGGCGCGCGGAGTCTCCTGACCTAGACGCTGCCGACCTGGTGGTTGTTGCTGCTGCAGCTGTGGAGTTCTGCCCGAGCTGCGTGCCTGCCATGAAGACTCCGGCCCGATTTGGCGGCTCAAAGGGGTCCGGAATACTGCCGCCATCGGAACAGCCCCCGAGCATGCCATCCTGCAGCTGATACAAAGAGTCTGTCTCGCCCGTTGATGATGTAGCGTCAGAACAGATGGCCGTCTCACCGCCATCCATCGATCCTTCAGAGTATTCGCCGTCGTGGATGCAACCTACGAAGGCATGCTTCACGATAGATTGAACACGGGTGGACCTCGTGCACTGAGCCATTTTGACGAGGTTGGTGTGGACGTCCGGCTCAGGGCCCAATTCGCCGATCCGGCCGATGAAGACATGAATTCCGCCGAAGGGGACCCGATATCTGTACTCGATTGAGCCGGCCTCGGGGCCCCAGCCTTCGTCGTTGATGTAGAGCTTGCCGCAACGACTCTTGGTCATCCGGCCCATAGCGTATCCCTTGAGCCCTTCGAAGTTGCCCTTCAAGAACTCAAATCCACCATGCGCTGGCCCCACGGTGGGTGCCAACTGACGTGGAATTGTCACGGCAGATGTCCTCGAAGGACTTAGTCGTAGGGCCATCGCAATTAGGAATCTTAAAGGGGTTAATCGGGACAAAGGACATGAGAGGTTTTATACTAGTTCGGCCCCTTGCGATGAAGGTAAAAGCCTACGTCTAGTTGTGTTGATATTGCTGGGTTTTCGATCACCAAGAGGCTAGTTCACTGGCTTGGTTATCGATCTCTTGTTTCTTGCCCTAAGCCGCCACCGGGTCGTCCCCTTATATACACGGGTTGACGCCTGGTGGCCTACAGAGTCCCAGCCGGCTCATAAATCGTGTCCGGCTCGGTGACTTCTTTTACCTGCCTTTCCTTACAAGTCTTTCCTTATATACGACGGTTTACAATATTGGGCCTTAAGCCGCCTCTAGGCCTTTAGGCCTTCTATAAGTTTTAATAAACTATCACCTTGAATTTTTACTGGGCTTCCTTTGTGACCCGCCATTGGGGCTGACCCGGCCCCTCCTGGGCGGGTCATAACCGATAGCTATATCCCCAACACTTTCGGATCTGTGGTAGAAGGTGTTCCCATTTGTTTCCTTAGGGTATGCTATGAAGGCGCACTTCTCTGATCTGGGTTCGAGCTTATCAGGCTGAAGCCTTTTGACATAAGTGTCGCAACCCCAAATTTTAAGAAACGAGAGCTTAGGTTTCTTGCCAAACCATAGTTCATACGGTGTTGTCTCAACGGATTTAGACGGTGCCCTATTTAACGTGAATGTAGCTGTCTCTAATGCATAAGCCCACAAAACGACAGTGGTAAATCGGCAAGAGACATCATAGAACGCACAATATCTAATAAAGTACGGTCACGGCATTCGGATACACCATTACGTTGTGGTGTTCTAGGTGGCGTGAGTAGTGAAACTATTCCACATTGTTTTAAATGAAGGCCAAACTCACAACTCAAATATTCGCCTCCGCAATCAGATCATAGAAACTTTTATTTTTCTTGTTACGATGATTCTCCACTTCACTCTGAAATTCTTTGAACTTTTCAAATGTTTCAGACTTGTGTTTCATTAAGTAGATATACCCATATCTACTCAAATCATCTGTGAAGGTGAGAAAATAACGATACCCGCCGTGTGATTCAACACTCATCGGACCGCATATATCGGTATGTATTATTTCCAATAAGTCATTAGCTTGCTCCATTGTTCTGGGGAACGGAGTTTTAGTCATCTTTCCCATGAGGCATGGTTCACAAGTATGAAATGATTCATAATCAAGTGATTCCAAAAGCCCATCTGCATGGAGTTTCTTCATGCGCTTTACACCAATATGACCTAAACGACAGTGCCACAAGTATGTTGCACTATCATTATCAACTTTGTATTTTTTGGCATCAATATTATGAATATGTGTATCACTACAATCGAGATTCAGTAAACCATTAACATTGGGTGTATGACCATCGAAGGTTTTATTCATGTAAACAGAACAACAATTATTCTCTGACTTAAATGAATAACCGTATTGCAATAAACATGATTCAATCATATTCATTCTCAACACAAACACCAAATAACATTTATTTAGGTTCAACACTAATCCCGAAGGTAGAGGGAGTGTGTGATGGTGATTGTATCAACCTTGGAATCACTTCAAACACACATCGTCACCTCGTCCTTAACTAGTCTCTGTTCATTCTGCAACTCCCGTTTCGAGTTACTAATCTTAGCAACTGAACTGGTATCGACTACCCAGGGGTTGCTAAGAACACTAGTAAAGTACACGTCAATAATATGTATATCAAATATACCTTTGTTCACTTTGCCATCCTTCTTATCCGTCAAGTATCTGGGGCAGTTCCACTTCCAGTGATCATTCCCTTTGTAGTAGAAGCACTCAGTTTCAGGCTTGGGTCCAGCTTTGGGCTTCTTCCCGGGAGTGGCAACTTGCTTGCCATTCTTCTTGAAGTTCCCTCTCTTTCCCTTGCCCTTTTTCTTGAAACTAGTGGTCTTGTTAACCATCAACATTTGATGCTCTTTCTTGATTTCTACCTTCGCCGATTTTAGCATCGTGAAGAGCTCGAGAATCGTTTTCGTCATCCCTTGCATGTTATAGTTCATCATGAAGTTCAAGTAGCTTGGTGATGGTGACTAGAGAACTCTATCAATCACTATCTTATCTGGAAGATTAACTCCCACTTGATTCAAGCGATTGTAGTAATCAGACATTCTGAGTACATGCTCACTGACTGAACTATTCTCCTCCATCTTGTAGGCAAAGTACTTGGTAGAGGTCTCATGCCTCTCAATACGGGAATGAGTCTGAAATACCAATTTCAGCTCTTGGAACATCTCATATGCTCTGTGGCGTTCAAAATGTTTTGAAGTCCCGGTTCTAAGCCGTAAAGCATGGTGCACTAAACTATCAAGTAGTCATCAGATCGAGCTTGCCAAACATTCATAACATCTGCATCTGCTCCTGCAATAGGTTTGTCACCTAGCGGTGCATCAAGGACATAATTCTTCTGCTCAGCAATGAGGATAATCCTCAGATCACGGACCCAGTCTGCATCATTGCTACTATAGGAACAAATCAAAAATAGGGGAGCTATATCGTGAGATATTGATCTACAACATAGATATGCAAATACTATCAGGACTAAGTTCATGATAAATTAAGTTCAATTAATCAAATTACTTAAGAACTTCCACTTAGATAGACATCCCTCAAGTCATCTAAATGATACGTGATCTAAATCAACTAAACCATGTCCAATCATCACGTGAGATGGAGTAGTCATCAATGGTGAACATCTCTTTGTTGATCATATCTACTATACGATTCACGTTCGACCTTTCGGTCTCCAGTGTTCCGAGGCCATGTCTATACATGCCAGGCTCGTCAAGTTTAACCCGAGTATTCTGCATGTGCAAAACTGTCTTGCACCCATTGTATATGAATGTAGAGTCTATCACACCCGATCATCACGTGGTGTGTCAACATGATTAACTGTCGCAACGGTGCATACTCAGGGAGAACACGTATACCTTGAAATTTAGTTAAGGGATCATCTTATAATGCTACCGCCATACTAAGCAAAATAAGATGTATAAAAGATAAACATCACATGCAATCAAAATATGTGACATGATATGGCCATCATCATCTTGTGCTTTTGATCTCCATCTCCAAAGCATCGTCATGATCTCCATCGTCACCAACTTGACACCTTGATCTCCATCGTAGCGTCGTGGTCGTCTCGCCAACTATTGCTTCTATAACTATCGCTAACACATAGTGATAAAGTAAAGCAATTACATGGCGTTTGCATTTCATACAATAAAGAGACAACCATAAGGCTCCTGCCGGTTGTCAGATATCTTACAAAACATGATCATCTCATACAATAACATTTATCACATCATGTCTTGACCATATCACATCACAACATGCCCTACAAAAACAAGTTAGACGTCCTCTACTTTGTTGTTGCAAGTTTTACGTGGCTGCTACGGGCTTCTAGCAAGAACCGTTCTTACCTACGCATCAAAACCACAATGGTGTTTCATCAAGTTTGTTGTTTTAACCTTCTTCAAGGACCGGCCGTAGTCAAATTCGATTCAACTAAAGTAGGAGAAACAGACACCTGCCAGCCACCTTTATGCAAAACTAGTTGCATGTCTGTCAGTGGAATCGGTCTCATGAACGTGGTCATGTAAGGTTGGTCCGGGCCGCTTCATCCAACAATACCGCCGAATCAAAATAAAATGTTGGTGGTAAGAAGTATGGCTATCACCGCCCACAACTCTTTGTGTTCTACTCGTGCATATCATCTACGCATAGACCTGGCTCGGATGCCACTGTTGGGAAACGTAGCATGCAATTTCAAAAATTTCCTACGCTCACGCAAGATCTATCTAGGAGATGCATAGCAACGAGAGGGGGAGAGTTTTTCCATGTACCCTCGTAGACCGAAAGCGGAAGCTTTTCACAACGCGGTTGATGTAGTCAAACTTTCTTCTAGCTCCGACCAATCAAGCACCGAACATACGACACCTCCGAGTTCTGCACACGTTCAGCTCGGTGACGTCCCTCGCCTTCTTGATCCAGCAAGTTGTCGAGGTAGTAGATGAGTTTCATCAGCACGACGGCGTGGTGACGTGTAACACCCATGATGCGGCTATATCTCCCACGTGTCGGAGCATGACTTAGAGGCATAACCGCATAGTAGGCATGTCGCAAGAGGAGTAATCTTTACACATCCCATGTACTGAATAAGAAAGGGATAAAGAGTTGGCTTACAATCGCCACTTCACAACAATACATAAATATAGCATTACATCATCCATCATCCAGAATACAATCAAGGTCCGACTACGGAACCAACATAAATAAAGACGACCCCAAATTCATAGATCCCTGATCGTCCCAACTGGGCTCCTCTACTGATCGTCCGGAAAGGAAACATAGTAACGTCCCGAATCCTCGTCGAACTCCCACTTGAGTTCGGTCGCGTCCCCTGCACTGGCATCGTCGGCACCTGCATCTGGTTTTGGAAGTAATCTTTGAGTCACGGGGACTCAGCAATCTCACACCCTCGCGATCAAGACTATTTAAGCTTAAGGGGTAGGAAAAGGTAGTGAGGTGGAGCTGCAGCAAGCACTAGCATATATGGTGGCTAACTTACGCAAATGAGAGCGAGAAGAGAAGCAAAACACGGTCGAGAAGCTATAATGATCAAGAAGTGATCCTGAAACTACTTATGTTCAAGCATAACACGAGACCGTGTTCTCTTCCTGGACTCCGCCGAAAAGAGACCATCACGGCTACACACGCGGTTGATTCACTTTAATTAAGTTAAGTGTCATGTTTTCCACAACCGAATATTAACAAATTCCCATCTACCCATAACCGCGGGCACGACTTTCAAAAGTTCAAAACCCTGCAGGGGTGTCCCAACTTAGCCCATCACAAGCTCTCACGGTCAATGAAGGATATTCCTTCTAGCGGGAAGACCCGATCAGTCTCGGAATCCCGGTTACAAGACATTTCGACAATGGTAAAACAAGACCAGCAAAGCCACCCGACGTGCCGACAAATCCCGATAGGATTCACACGTATCTCATTCTTAGGGCAACACCGGATGAGACTAACTATGAGTAAAACCAAACCTCAAGTTTCCCTGAGGTGGCCCCGCAGGCAGCTCGGTTCGGACCAACACTCAGAGGAGCACTGGCCCGGGGGGTTTAAAATAAGATGACCCTTGAGTGTGCAGAACCCAAGGGAAGGTATATGGTGGTAGGTAGGCAAATGGTAAAACCAAGGTCGGGCCTTGCTGGAGGAGTTTTATTCAAAGCGAACTGTCAAGGGGTTCCCATAACACCCAACCGCATAAGGAACGCAAAATCAAGGAACATAACACCGGTATGACGGAAACTAGGGCGGGAAGAGTGGAACAAAACACCAGGCATAAGGTCGAGCCTTCCACCCTTTACCAAGTATATAGATGCATTAAAGTAAACAAGATATAATAATGATATCCCGACAATAATCATGTTCCAACAAGGAACAAACTTCAACTTCACCTACAACTAGCAACGCTATAAGAGGGGCTGAGCAAAGCGGTAACATAGCCAAACAACGGTTTGCTAGGACAAGGTGGGTTAGAGGTTTGACATGGCAATATGGGAGGCATGATATAGCAAGTGGTAGGTATCGCGACATAGCAATAGAGCGAGCAACTAGCAAGCAAAGATAGAAGTGATTTCGAGGGTATGATCATCTTGCCTGCAAAGTTCTCCGAGTTGACGTAAGCTTGATCCTCATAAGCGTACTCAATGGGTTACTCGATCATGTAGTCGTCTCCCGGCTCTACCCAAAGCAAGAACACAAGCAAAGGAAACGGCAATCAACCATGGTGCAATGCGCAAGCAACATGATGCAAAACATGGCATGATATGCAGGATGTGATATGCAATGCATATGCGTGTTCCAGAAGGAAAAGATTGATCAAGGCATCAACTTGGCAAACCAAGTGTGCCACTGGAAATATGAGTTGATTTCTGTCGAAATCGATATAAAGATCACCGGAATCGGATGCACGGTTTGCAAATGGCAAGCAAAACAAGAATGACACAATTCTGCGATCAACAGCACGATGCCATATAGAATGCACCAAGAAGCTAAGCTACTGCACTCCAACATAACAACAAAGCACATGGCAGTGACCTACTCAAGATGCTTGAAAAAAGATGAACACTGAGCTACGGCTAAATCACACAAGAGCAGGTTCAAACAAGCATGGCAAAAGTGTAAAAGATATCAGCTTCACAGACTTAGTGAAAATACTAACATGCCAGGAATTAACATCAGGAAGCAATGTTTAGAGCAAGATAACAACATGCTACAGGAACAGATCATAGCAAAACAAGGCATGGCATGAATCTAGTCAAAGCATAGAACAAACGTCCCTTACTGACCATAAGCCAAAAGGGCACAGAAAATATGATGGCACCCATGTAAACATAGCAAGTTCCATTAATAGATTCAGACTTAGCAGAAAACTGGACATGGCAAAACAGAATTATGAAACCATCTTTGCGAGCTCGATTCACTCATCACAAGGCATTGCATGACAAGATAAGCATACTAACAGCAAGAAGACCTGATCATGATGCTAACCAAAGCAAGAACAAGCTCATAGCATGCATGGATCAACTACAACAACCTTGGCAAAATTGATTAACACGTAAACAATCTGCCAGGAACATTTTATAGCAAAAGTAGCGCAAGATTAAGTCATGCTAGGGTACTCCATAAATTCAAACAGGGGCATGGATGGATAGAGCATAACCATATGTCCAAATCATCCTTACTTAACATACTCAAAAGAAGCATGGATCTCTCTGTAGCAACATTAATACATGGCATAAAAATAACAGCAGGGAAATGCCTTAGTGAAATTCTAAGTCCCTGAAATCAGCAATATCACGAGAGCTACTTTGCATGCTTGTGCTAGTCACCACAATGATCACAAAAATACATGGCATACACCCCTGTAAAGATGGCATGGCATAGACCAAAACACATGTAGAGCACATGACCATATGCAACACACAACAAATGTAGCAAAAATGACAAATGCTCATACTCTGCTAAGAATCAGCACCTAACATTTTATAGCACTCTTGCATCAATGATTTGGGCATCAAGATGGACTCAAACAAGCATGGAACAATGGAACAAAATGAATAACACATCATGATGAACATTTTGATATATTATGCATGCAAAACGGATCTACAAATGAGGAGTTACGACATGTTGAACAGTGCTTGAAAATATAGCAGATGAAAATGAATTGGGCGAAAATCGGGGTCAACCTAGGGTTAGACTGGATCTGGATCTGGATCTGGCACGGAGATCGAGGTTGGACAGAATCTCGCCGGAGTAGCAGTGTTGCGGTGGCCGGAGAGGACGGAGGAGCTCGCAGGCGAGAGGAACCGGCCGGATCCGGTGCTCGGCGCGGCGAGGGAGCAGCGAGGAGGCGCGGGTGGAGGTCGCCGGTCGGCGGCAGGGAGCTCGGTGGTCGGAGCGGGCGGCGTCGGCGGAGGGTTGGGGCGGCGCACCCCGGAGATGGCGCGGTGGCGTCGGGCGGAGAAGCGGGGAAGCGAGGCGGCGGCCGGGGCGCTCGGGCGGCGTCGGCGATGCGCGGGCCGCGCTGGCCTGCTGCGGGCCAGACGGCGGAGGTGGGTGGAGCGGACACGTGGTGGCACGCCAGTGGTGCGGGTGCGGTTTCGTCCGGCGATGGCCGGACGTGTCCGGCGGCGGAGAGGTCTAGGTTAGGGTTTCGTCTGCGCGAGAAAATGGAGGGGATCACATATTTATACATAGAAGGAGGTGGGAGTGTCCAAATGGAGAGCGATTTTCGGCCACGCGATCGTGATCGAACGGCCGAGAGGATGGAGGGGTTTTGGATGGGTTGTTGGGCCACTTTGGAGGGGTGTTGGGCTGCAACACACATGAGGCCTTTACGGTTCACCGGTTAACCGTTGGAGTATCAAACGGACTTCAAATGGCACGAAACGTGACAGGCGGTCTACCGGTGGTGTACCAAGGCCGCTGGGCAAATCTCGACCCATTCCGAGAAAGTTTAACACCCGCACACGAAAAGAGGCAAAAGGGGGCGCCGGAGGACGTAGGAGTGCCGGATCGCAAAACGGACAACGGGGAAAATGTTCAGATGCATGAGACGAATGCGTATGCAAATGCGATGCACATGATAACATGATATGAGATGCATGACATGGACAAAATGCAAAACAAAGACAAAAACCCAACCACGAATATCATAACTTAAAGCCGAAAATGGCAAGAGTCGGAGTACAAATATGGTAAGTTACATCCGGGGTGTTACATGACGGTCATGGTGAAGTGATCCACGCAGGGCTTCGCCTAAGCACTACGAAGATATGACCGGAGGCGTAAAGTGTGGAGGCGGGCGTCGCACACGACTAACAATTGATGTTGTGTGCTTGTGAGGCGCCCCGTCCCCACATATATATAGGTGGGAGCGGAGGCTGCCAGGGCGCCCTAGGGCTTGGCCGCCACCCCCAAGGGGCCCTGCCATGTCCTGCGCCCTCCTTTCCTTCTATACGGAAGGGGGAGGAAAGAGGGGAGAGGGGGAAGGAAGGGGGAATCCTATTCCCTCTCCTTCCTTTCCTCCTCCCATTTCCTTCTCCACTTAGGATGGCCTGCTATGGGGGGCACACCAGCCCCTTGTGGCTGGTGCATTCCCTCTGTTGGCCCATTAGGCCCATGACTTTTCCCGGGGCACCCGAAACACCTTTTGGTGACCCGATAAGTACCCGACACACTACGAAACACTTCCGATGTCCGAATACCATCGTCCTATATATCAATATTTATCTCCTGACCATTTTGAGACTCCTCTTAGTGTCCGTGATCTCATCCGGGACTCCAAACAACATTTGGTCACCAAATCACATAACTCATATAGTACTATATCGTCAACGAATGTTAAGCATGCGGACCCTACGGGTTCGAGAACTATGTAGACATGATCGAGACACCTTTTAGGTAAATAACCAATGGAACCTGGATGCTCATATTGGCTCGTACATATTCTACGAAGATCTTTATCGGTCGAACTGTTATGACAACATACACATTTGCCTTTGTCCGTTGATATGTTACTTGCCCGAGATTCGATCGTCGGTATCTCTATACCTAGTTCAATCTCGTTACTGGCAAGTCTCTTTACTTGTTCCGTAATACATTGTAACGCCCCGGACACACCCGCCGGTGGTCGTTACTCCTGGCAGGATCTAGACTGGCCCCATAGATCAATACTAGTCTTTTCTGTGTACTTTGTCCTCACTCGTGCGCACCCGGGAGCAACTTCCCGGTCAGTCACCCATCCTGAAACTACTCCAAGCTGAGCACGCTTAACTTTGGAGTTCTGTCAGAATGGGCTCCCGAAAAAGAAGGAATTCCTTATTGATATGAGTAGTCTATCATCCCTAATAAGCCAGGCAATCACATACACCCCCACTCAGAGGAACCGACATCCTCGTCGGGCCACAGGAACATTCACTCTTGGCACATACGTCTGTGCTTCCACTCCGGTACATGTGCCATACCGTGTGCCACGACGGGTCACAAACGTCAAGAACAACATGACCGCACACCTGTCCGCAAACATCCGTGTAACCGTGAGGGTCGGCTCTGATACCAACTTGTAACGCTCCGGACACACCCGTCGGTGGTCGTTACTCCTGGCGGGATCTAGACTGGCCCCACAGATCAATACTAGTCTTCTCAACGCACTTTATCCTCACTCGTGCGCACCCGGGAGCAACTTCCCAGTCGGTCACCCATCTTGAAACTACTCCAAGCTAAGCACGCTTAACTTTGGAGTTCTGTTAGAATGGGCTCCCGGAAAAGAAGGAATTCCTTATTGATATGAGTAGTCTATCTGACGGTGTCCTGGACTAGGGGGTACTCGCCACATCGTCTCCCGATCATTTGGATTGGGCCGAGGACCCCCATGGCCAGTTACTCATGGGCCAGTTCGGATAGCCGAGGACATATACGAGGAAGATTCCACAAGACTTGGTGATCAAGACAAGGACTCCTCTCCACCGACGTATTCGACAAGAACTCTTGTTATCCTAGGCCTCTGGTATGTTATATAAGTCGAGGCTAGGCTAGTCAATAGATGATTTTGGCATTATTCATCATACCCTTAGGTTTTAGACTCTGTACTCGATACTCCATCAATATAAACAAAGAGCAGGACGTGGGGTTTTACCTCCATCAAGAGGGCCCGGATCTGGGTAAACATCGTGTCCCCTGTCTCTTGTATCCATCGATCCATGATACACAGCTTGGGACCCCCTACCCAAGATCTGCCGGTTTTGACACCAACAATGGTGCTTTCATTGAGAGTTCCGCTGTGTGATCGACAAAGGATCGATGGCTCGCCTGCAGATCAACTGCGACTTCGGCATCTTCGTCACCAGCTCGACTGGTCACCTTGGTTCGACCAAGAACTGCGCCCCGTGTTCGGATCATCATGTTCGAACGAGGGCCTTCATCAAACATCAACTCCGATCTCTATCAAGATCATGGAGGGATCATCCATGGAGCTCGGGGCCTCAACGTCAACATTGCCCTCGAGCGACCGTGCTGTTTTTGTGGATAGCGAACTCAAATCTGCCGCCACCGCCTCCTCGAGTATCGCTTTGATGATTGCTTCGATGGGATTGTGCGGAATTGAGTCTACAACAACCATGAAAAATTTCATCGAGTTCCAATGGAGGAATCTCTGGCAATCTATGATATACCAGAGCCGTTTCAAATCTGGACGGGAATCTGGACGAGTTCGGAGCGTGGCGTCCAGAATCTAGATCGGGCGTCCTTTGGAAGATCCAACCGTTGATCGGCTGCGGAATTCCTCTATCTAGCACCCCTCAAAATTTCAGCTCGATCCGACCGTTAAAACTCCGGGGAACCTCCGATGAGCGCAACGATTTTCGAATCTGTTTTCTGCGCGAATACGGGTCCGATCAGAATTCATGTTTCTTTATGGACGTGATATTGGACAACCTTTTTAAGGAATTTTCTTCTATGGTATTGTGTAGTGTTTTTAAACACGTATCCATAAAATTTTAAGCCTCCTCCGAGATAATCTTCACCATCATGCTGGTGTCAAACCAGTCCGGTAGTATTGCTCCACGGCTGCCAGCCTGCGCTAGACACGTCACCGCTTTATTGAGCCGAGCTCAACTCCTTGGATCATCATCTCGGCAAGCCGAACAAGAGTTCGGCATCGCAAAGGAGAAATCATCATCAACGTCGCTGCCCCACGGACTACACGGAGCGGGCACACCGGCATCGCCACGCGGTAGCTGCATCAAGCTAGCGTCGATCGCATCACAAGTCTTGACATGCGTCGGCATCACCATGCTGCCTCTTTTTCAAATCATCATCAAACACGCCGACCTGTTTCGACACATCGGCTGACAGGTAGACTCCGGCATCTCTTCGGCGAGCCGCTCCAACACCTCGACTAGACCGGGGGCTTCATCATCCCTTCATCAACCTACTCCGGCGACTTTGGCATCACCAGCTGACCAGCTTTGTCACGATTAGCTGGACCGAGGGCTTTGTCTCGGCAAGCCAACCTTTGCCAGCATCGCCATGCCGGCGCTTTATCACCCATCAGGCAATGGGTGTGCGGATTGAGTCCCAATGTTGGGAGTCACCTTTCTTCGGATTGCTACAATAAATAAACCAGGTGCTGTTTTTCCCAGTAATTTTTGCTTGTTTAGGTCTATTCTCCCCAAAGAATTATTACTCCGGTTTGTTCCATCATCTCTACGCAGGCCTGTCAAATGGCGGCCGCATTATCGACGGTCACGCGGTGGTACGGTCAGTTTCCGTATATAGTCTGACAAACGCCGAATCCGGAACTCGGACCGGCATGTGAATTCAGGCTTTTGCCACGCCTTCATCGCGTCACGCCGACGCTCTGCATCAACATTGACTTCGGCGCCAGACCATATCTCTTTAAATAAATTATTTTTGCGAAAAGCAATTATGCAAGGATTATATATATATATATTATTCTTTTTGGACCGCACTATTTTATGCGTGTAGGTGATCGACTTCGACTGCGTTACGCGGTCGCTTCGGCAAGCCAACGCCACTGTCTCAAATTGGCATAAATCGGCTTGCGTGATCATCTTGTTTGTCGTGTTGCCATACCAACATGTTCGGTTACCTCGGGGACTTCGGCGTCGCCGAGAGAGCTCTACCTCATCGAGTGTTCGGCGCACATGCCATACTTCTTTTATTACTGACTTTGCATAAATTATTTATTGTGCAACAATTTTATTCATCATTATTACCATTATATCCGGTTTGCACTATTTTTTGTGCACAGGTAAATGAATCGAGTTGGGCAGTGCTGTCTCCTCGGCTGGACGGGAGGTTTTGTCAACACTTCATTAACCCGCACTGGGGGCTTCGGCGTCACTCTACCGGCCCGCTTTGGTCATGCTATGCCACCACTTCGGAGTGCCGAGCTCTTCGCCCCGCCACCTTGGGACTGGCTTGGGGGATGGAACCTTGTCCTGCATCAAGCTTGGACCGCGTCATCAATGCCGAACACATTAAAAAGCTAAGTAGCTTTCATGCTCAAAACTTTCGGCTTTAAATTTTTTTCCCGGTTCGACCAAGCGTCATACTTCCTTGTCAAAACTTTGTCTATACGCACAAATTCAAATACCCCGTTTACTTGGGGGCTTCCTTCATGAAGCTTTTCCTCTTGCATATGATTATACTTGTACGGTTTCGTTCCTTGTTCGTATATTACGCCACAATATGCACCATATTGACTTAAGTGTTCCGCAAGTTGGGTTGCCTGGCTCCTGTGCTTACCCCTGCGTTCCCGATTGTTCATCTAGGGAGTAAAGGGAGCACATCTGCGATTGTCACGACCGGGTCATCCGAGCTCTGACCTCAGACTGGATGAAGCCGAAAGCTAGTGCTCTTATTGTTTTCAATCATGGTCGGCACACAACGGAACTCATGAGTACAAAAAATCTATTGCACAAGTCTTATAGTAATAATGAGCACCGAAGAAAGGTATCGGTGGGGGTACTATTTTCTTCAAAGATGCTTCTTACACTTCGTCAGTAATATAGCATAAGTTCCCTGAGCGCGCTTTGTCTGTTACAGCCTTATGGCCTGATTGCCTGGTCATTGGAAACACCGTCGATACTCTCGACAGGTGGAGTACATAACACTTTTCAGCCCTTGGCCGAAGAGGGAGAAGCCAACGGTTGGTTAAGACGCGTTTAAAGTTCGGGTGAACACATATATGATATAAGTACTTCGGTACATACAATCATTATACATAAAATTCTTTTACCCAAGTCAATTGGGGGATCTTAAAATTTATATGAGTTGTTTTATAGTAAATGTGTTTTCTTCTTGGTCGTTGCAAAGTCTTTTTCTACCGCTCCTTTTTCGACTCGAGTTTATGGTCAATAGCCGGATAGCCTATCTTCTCTCTGAAAGCCGCTTGAGTTTAGTTTGCTAAATTGTCCTCAGAGAAGTACTCCACCTTTTGGATAAGGAGCTTGAAGCCGTAGGCTGACCCGCGTGAAGTCTTGAGATCGGATGTGTCATGTTAAAGCACGATAGAAGCACATTTTTTTTCCAATTTTAGGATTGGCACCGGACACTTGATCTTGTTCGGACGTCAAGTTTTTACTGACGTTTTTTTTGGTTTTCCAAGCTTATGGCACTTTCAAACTATTTGTGTGTTTTCAGCACAAGTCTCGCAGTGCAACGCCGGACACCTTTAGAGATTCGGCAAAAACATTCTCGGATATTGCTATATATGCATCGGTTTCGAATTGTGTCTTCGGTCAATAGTTGGGTTGCCCGGCTCCTGCGCTTGCCTCCTACGTTCCGCTTTGTTCGGTGCTACCTCTTGAGCACTGTGTTGGATTTCCCCGAAGAGGAAGGGATGATGCAGCAAAGTAGCGTAAGTATTTCCCTCAGTTTTTGAGAACCAAGGTATCAATCCAGTAGGAGGCTACGCTCAAGTCCCTTGTACCTACACAAAAACAATAGCTCAATGCAACCAACGCGCTTAGGGGTTGTCAATCCCTTCACGGTCACTTACGGAAGTGAGATCTGATAGAGATGATAAATATTATTTTTGGTATTTTTGGTATAGAGATGCAAAGTGAAAAGTAAAAGGCAAAGTAAAAGCAAAGCAATAATAAAAGTGATGGAGATTAATATGATGAGAAAGAGACCCGGGGCCATAGGTTTCACTAGTGGCTTCTCTCAAGAGCATAAGTATTCTACGGTGGGTGAACAAATTACTGTTGAGCAATTGACAGAATTGAGCATAGTTATGAGAATATCTAGGTATGATCATGTATATAGGCATCACGTCCGAGACAAGTAGACCAAAACGATTCTGCATCTACTACTATTACTCCACTCATCGACTGCTATCCAGCATGCATCTAGAGTATTAAGTTAAAAACAGAGTAACGCCTTAAGCAAGATGACATGATGTAGAGGGATAGTTTCATGCAATATGATAAAAAAACCCATCTTGTTATCCTCGATGGCAGCAATACAATAAGTGCCTTGCTGCCCCTTCTGTCACTGGGAAAGGACACCGCAAGATTGAACCCAAAGCTAAGCACTTCTCCCATGGCAAGAACAACCAATCTAGTAGGCCAAACCAAACTGACAATTCGAAGAGACTTGCAAAGATAACCAATCATACATAAAAGAATTCAGAGAAGATTCAAATATTATTCATAGATAGACTTGATCATAAACCCACAATTCATCGGTCTCAACAAACACACCGCAAAAAGAAGATTACATCGAATAGATCTCCACAAGAGAGGGGGAGAACATTGTATTGAGATCCAAAAAAAGAGAAGAAGCCATCTAGATACTAACTATGGACCCGTAGGTCTGAAATAAACTACTCACACTTCATCGGAGAGGCTTGGATGATGATGTAGAAGCCCTCCGTGATCGATGCCCCCTCCGACGGAGCTCCGGAACAGGCCCCAAGATGGGATCTCGTGGATACAGAAAGTTTCAGCGGTGGAATTAGGTTTTTGGCTGTCCCCGATCGTTTGGGGGTACGTGGATATATATAGGAGGAA
Organism: Triticum urartu; assembly: GCF_003073215.2. Classification (NCBI taxonomy): domain Eukaryota; kingdom Viridiplantae; phylum Streptophyta; class Magnoliopsida; order Poales; family Poaceae; genus Triticum; species Triticum urartu. Next base: position 341,242,431 of record NC_053026.1, read on the forward strand.
GAAGTACGTCGATGGAGCTTCGAGGGGCCCACGAGGCAGGGGCGTGCCGTAGGGGGCGCGCCCTCCACCCTCGTGATCGCCTCATGGCTTTCTTGACGGAGGGTCCAAGTCTCCTGGATCTTATCTAATGAGAAAATCACGTTTCCGAAGGTTTCATTCCGTTTGGACTCCGTTTGATATTCTGTTTCTCCGAAACACTGAAATAGGCAAAAAAAAACAGCAATTCTGGGTTGGGCCTCCGGTTAATAGGTTAGTCCCAAAAAATTATATATAAAAGTGGAAAATAAAGCCCAATATAGTCCAAAACAGTAGATAATATAGCATGGAGCAATCAAAAATTATAGATACGTTGGAGACGTATCAAGCATCCCCAAGCTTAATTCCTGCTCGTGCTCGAGTAGGTAAATGATAAAAATAGAATTTTTGATGTGGAGTGCTACTTGGCATAATTTTAATGTAATTCTTCTTAATTGTGGTATGAATATTCAGATCCGAAAGATTCAAGACAAAAGTTCATATTGACATAAAAATGATAATACTTCAAGCATACTAACTAAGCAATTATGTCTTCTCAAAATAACATGGCCAAAGAAAGTTCATCCCTACAAAATCATATAGTTTAGTCATGTTTCATTTTTGTCACACAAGAATGATATCATCATCCACAACCCCGATGACAAGCCAAGCAATTGTTTCATACTTTAGTAATCTCAAACCTATAAACTTTCACGCAATATATGAGTGCGAGCCATGGACATAACACTATAGGTGGAATAGAATATAATGAGGGGGTTATGTGGAGAAGACAAAAAAGGAGAAAGTCTCACATCAGCGAGGCTAATCAATGGGCTATGGAGATGCCCACCGACTGATGTTAATGCAAGGAGTAGGGATTACCATGCAACGGATGCACTAGAGCTATAAATGTATGAAAGCTCAACAAAAGAAACTAGTGGGTGTGCATCCAACTTGCTTGCTCACGAAGACCTAGGGCACTTGAGGAGGCCCATTGTTGGAATATACAAGCCAAGTTCTATAATGAAAAATTCCCACTAGTATATGAAAGTGATAACATGAGAGACTCTCTACTATGAAGATCATGGTGCTACTTTGAAGCACAAGTGTGGTAAAAGGATAGTAACATTGTCCCTTCTCTCTTTTTATCTCATTTTTTTGGGCCTTCTCTTATTTTTTTATGGCCTTTCTCTTTTTTTATGGTCTTTCCTTTTTTTTTTCCTCACTTGGGACAATGCTCTAATAATGATGATCATCACACTTTTATTTATTTACAACTCGATACTAGAACAAAGATGACTCTATATGAATGCCTCCGGCGGTGTACCGGGATATGCAATGAACCAAGAGTGACATGTATGAAAGAATTATGAACGGTGGCTTTGCCACAAATACTATGTCAATTACATGATCATGCTAAGCAATATGACAATGATGAATGTGTCATGATGAACGGAATGATGGAAAGTTGCATGGTAATATATCTCGGAATGGCTATGGAAATGCCATAATAGGTAGGTATGGTGGCTGTTTTAAGGAAGATATAAGGAGGTTTATATGTGAAAGAGCGTATCATATCACGGGTTTTGGATGCACCGGCGAAGTTTGCGCCAACTCTCAATGTGAGAAAGGGCAATGCACGGTACCGAAGAGGATAGCAAGGATGGAAGGGTGAGAGTACGTATAATCCATGGACTCAACATTAGTCATAAAGAACTCACATACTTATTGCAAAAATCTACAAGTCATCAAAAACCTCGGTACTACGCGCATGCTCCTAGGGGGATATATTGGTAGGAAAAGACCATCGCTCGTCCCCGACCGCCACTCATAAGGAAGACAATCAAATAACACCTCATGTTTCAAATTTTTTGCATAATGTTTACCGTATGTGCATGCTACGGGACTTGCAAACCTCAACACAAGTATTTCTCAATTTCACAACTACTCAACTAGCATGACTTTGATATTATTACCTCCATATCTCAAAACAATCATCAAGCATCAAACTTTTCTTAGTATTCAACACACTCATAAGAAAGTTTTATTGTTAATCTTGCATACCAAGCATATTAGGATTTTAAGTAAATTACCATGCTATTAATACGCTCAAAATAATCTAAGTGAAGCATGAGAGATCAATAGTTTCTATAAAACAAATCCACCACCGTGCTCTAAAAGATATAAGTGAAGCACTAGAGCAAAATTATAAAGCTCAAAAGATATAAGTGAAGCACATAGAGTATTCTATCAAATTCCAAATTATGTATGGCTCTCTCAAAAGGTGTGTACAGCAAAGATGATTGTGGTAAAATAATAAGCAAAGACTCAAATCATAAAAGACACTCCAAGCAAAACACATATCATTTGGTGAATAAAAATATAACTCCAAGTAAAGTTACTGATAGAAGTAGACGAAAGAGGGGATGCCTTCCGGGGCATCCCCAAGCTTTGGATTTTAGGTGTCCTTAGATTATCTTGGGTGTGTAATGGGCATCCCCAAGCTTAGGATCTTGCCACTCCTTGTTCCATAATCCATCAAATCTTTACCCAAAACTTGAAAACTTCACAACACAAAACTTAAAGTAGAAAATCTCGTGAGCTCCGTTAGCGAAAGAAAACAAAAGAGCACTTCAAGGTTCTGTAATGAACTCATAATTTATTTAAATTGGTGTTATACCTACTGTATTCCAACTTCTCTATGGTTTATAAACTATTTTACTAGCCATAGATTCATCAAAATAAGCAAACAACACACGGAAAACAGAATCTGTCAAAAACAGAACAGCCTGTAGTAATCTGAAGCTAGCGCAAGATCTGGAACCCCAAAAATTCTAAAATAAATTGCTGGACGTGAGGAATTTATCTATTAATCATCTGAAAAAATAATTAACTAAATATCACTTTCCAAATAAAAATGAAAGCAGTTCTCGTGAGCGCTAAAGTTTCTGTTTTTTACAGCAAGTTCAACAAGACTTTCCCCAAGTCTTCCCAATGGTTCTACTTGGCACAAACACTAATTAAACACAAAAAAACACAAACAAAACAGAGGATAAATAATTTATTTATTACTAAACGGGAGCAAAAAGCAAGGAAAAAAATAAAATTGGGTTGCCTACCAACAAGCGCTAACGTTTAACACCCCTAACTAGGCATAACAAGTAAGAATAGATCTAGGTATTGCCATCTTTGGTAGGCAATCCATAAGTGGCTCTCATGATAGATTCATATGGTAATTTTATTTTATTTCTAGGGAAGTGTTCCATACACTTTTTTAATGGAAATTGAAATCTAATATTCCCTTCCTTCATATCAACAATTGCACCAATCGTTCTAAGGAAAGGTCTACCGAGAATAATAGGGCAAGAAGGATTGCAATCTATATCAAGAACGATAAAATCTATGGGCACATAATTCCTATTTGCAACAATAAGAACATCATTAATTCTTCCCATAGGTTTCTTAATAGTGGAATCCGCAAGATGCAAGTTTAGAGAGCAATCATCAAAATTACGGAAATCTAGCAAATCACACAAAGTTTTGGGAATAGTAGAGACACTAGCACCCAAATCACACAAAGCATAAAACTCATGACCTTTAATTTTAATTTTAATAGTTGGTTCCCACTCATCATAAAATTTTCTAGGGATAGAAACTTCCAATTCAAGTTTTACTTCATAAGATTGCATCAAGGCATCAACGATATGTTTAGTAAACGCTTTATTTTGACTATAAGCGTGAGGAGAATTTAGCACGGATTGGAACAAGGAAATACAATAAATCAAAGAGCAATTTTCATAGTTAAATTCCTTGAAATCCATAATAGTGGGTTTAGCAACATCTAGGGTTTTAATTTCTTCAATCCCACTTTTATCAAATTTAGCATCAAGATCTAAATACTCCGAATTTTTAGAACGCCTTCTAGGTAAAGGTGGATCATATTCAGTCCCATCATTATCAAGATTCATATTGCAAAACAAAGATTTAATAGGGGACACATCAATAACTTTTAGATCTTCATCATTATTTTCATAGGAACTAGAAGAACACGCTTTTATAAAGGCATCTTTCTTAGCACGCATCCTAGCGGTTCTTTCTTTGCACTCGTCAATGGAAATTCTCATGGTTTTGAGAGACTCATTGATATCATGCTTAGGTGGAATAGATCTAAGTTTCAAAGAATCAACATCAAGAGCAATTCTATCAACGTTCCTAGCCAAATCATCAATCTTAAGCAATTTTTTCTTCAATCATAGCATTAAAATTCTTTTGTGAAGAAATAATTTCTTTAATATTAGATTAAAAATTAGAGGGCATCTTATTATAATTTCCATAAGAATTATTGTAGGAATTACCATAATTATTAGAGGGATTACTAGGATAAGGCCTAGGATTGAAATTTCCTCTATACGCGTTGTTGCCAAAATTGTTCCTACCAACAAAATTGACATCCATAGGTTCATTATTATTCTCAATCAAAGTAGACATGGTCACATCATTAGGATCAGAAGAAACACTCTTATTAGCAAATAATTTCATAAGTTCATCCATCTTTCCACTCAAAACATTAATTTCTTCTATCACATGCACCTTTTTATTAGTAGATCTTTCAGTATGCCATTGAGAATAATTAACCATAATATTATCTAGGAGTTTAATAGCTTCTCCTAAAGTGATTTCCATAAAAGTGCCTCCCGTGGCCGAATCTAAAAGATTTCTAGAAGCAAAATTCAATCCGGCATAAAAAATTTGTATAATCATCCATAAATTTAAACCATGGGTAGGGCAATTATGTATCATTAATTTCATTCTCTCCCAAGCTTGTGCAACATGTTCATGATCAAGTTGCTTAAAATTCATAATATCGTTTCTAAGAGAGATGATCTTAGCGGGAGGAAAATACTTAGAGATAAAAGCATCTTTGCACTTGTTCCATGAATCAATATTATTTTTAGGCAAAGATGAAAACCAAGCTTTAGCACGATCTCTAAGAGAAAAAGGAAATAGCTTCAATTTAACAATATCATTATCGACATCTTTCTTCTTTTGCATGTCACACAAATCAACGAAGCTATTAAGATGGGTAGCGGCATCTTCACTAGGAAGGCCGGAGAACAGATCTTTCATGACAAGATTCAGCAAAGCAGTATTAATTTCACAAGATTCAGCATCGGTAAGAGGAGCAATCGGAGTGCTGAGGAAATCATTGTTGTTGGTATTGGTGAAGTCACACAATTTAGTATTATCTTGAGCCATCGTGACAAACAAGCAAACTAACACACAAGCAAACAAAAAGCAAACGGGCAAAGAGAGGCAAATAGAGAGGGAGGATAGAGAGAGAGGGCGAATAAAACTGCAAGGGTGAAGTGGGGGAGAGGAAAACGAGAGGCAAATGGCAAATAACGTAATGCGGTCGATAGGGATTGTGATGGGTACTTGGTATGTTGACTTTTGCGCAGACTCCCCGGCAACGACGCCAGAAATTCTTCTTGCTACCTCTTGAGCACTACGTTGGATTTCCCCAAAGAGGAAGGGATGATGCAGCAAAGTAGCATAAGTATTTCCCTCAGTTTTTGAGAACCAAGGTATCAATCCAGTAGGAGGCTACGCTCAAGTCCCTTGTACCTACACAAAAACAATAGCTCAACGCAACCAACGCGCTTAGGGGTTGTCAATCCCTTCACGGTCACTTATGAAAGTGAGATCTGATAGAGATGATAAATAATATTTTTGATATTTTTGGTATAGAGATGCAAAGTGAAAAGTAAAAGGCAAAGTAAAAGCAAAGCAATAATAAAGTGATGGAGATTAATATGATGAGAAAGAGACCCGGGGCCATAGGTTTCACTAGTGGCTTCTCTCAAGGGCATAAGTATTCTACGGTGGGTAAACAAATTACTGTTGAGCAATTGACAGAATTGAGCATAGTTATGAGAATATCTAGTTATGATCATGTATATAGGCATCACGTCCGAGACAAGTAGACCAAAACGATTCTGCATCTACTACTATTACTCCACTCATCGACCGCTATCCAGCATGCATCTAGAGTATTAAGTTAAAAACAGAGTAACACCTTAAGCAAGATGACATGATGTAGAGGGATAGTTTCATGCAATATGATAAAAAACCATCTTGTTATCCTCGATGGCAACAATACAATACGTGCCTTGCTGCCCCTTCTGTCACTGGGAAAGGACACCGCAAGATTGAACCCAAAGCTAAGCACTTCTCCCATGGCAAGAACAACCAATCTAGTAGGCCAAACCAAACTGATAATTCGAAGAGACTTGCAAAGATAACCAATCATACATAAAAGAATTCAGAGAAGATTCAAAAATTATTCATAGATAGACTTGATCATAAACCCACAATTCATCGGTCTCAACAAACACACCGCAAAAAGAAGATGACATCGAATAGATCTCCACAAGAGAGGGGGAGAACATTGTGTTGAGATCCAAAAAGAGAGAAGAAGCCATGTAGCTACTAACTATGGACCCGTAGGTCTGAAATAAACTACTCACACTTCATCGGAGAGGCTTGGATGATGATGTAGAAGCCCTCCGTGATCGATGCCCCCTCCGGCGGAGCTCCAGAACAGGCCCCAAGATGGGATCTCATGGATACAGCAAGTTGCGGCAGTGGAATTAGGTTTTTGGCTCCGTCCCCGATTGTTTGGGGGTACGTGGATATATATAGGAGGAAGAAGTACGTCGATGGAGCTTCGAGGGGCCCACGAGGCAGGGGGCGCGCCCTAGGGGGGGCGCCCTCCACCCTCATGACCGCCTCGTGGCTTTCTTGACGGAGGGTCCAAGTCTCCTGGATCTTATCTGATGAGAAAATCACGTTTCCAAAGGTTTCATTCCGTTTGGACTCCGTTTGATATTATGTTTCTCCGAAACACTGAAATAGGCAAAAAAACAACAATTCTAGGCTAGGCCTCCGATTAATAGGTTAGTCCCAAAAAATAATATAAAAGTGGAAAATAAAGCCCAATATAGTCCAAAACAGTAGATAATATAGCATGGAGCAATCAAAAATTATAGATACGTTGGAGACGTATCATTCGGCTAGGTGTGCAAAGGGAGAACCACTGCGATTGTGCTTCCAGCTCACATGGTTAAGCACCTCAGTGGAGAAAGCCAAAAACTAACTGTCACAATAAGTGTAAACTGGTCAGCGATCCGATGACTGTGTTAAATGATGAGCCATTCATAACATTGGTCGAAGTGTTTACGGCTTGACCTCGACTATCACCGAACACTACGGGGGGCTAGTAACTGGCCTCCCAAACTAAATCCTCAATATTTTGCTCTTACATTAGAGCTAAGGTTTCATGATCATACTTATCATGACAACCTAAAGAAAGGAACCGATGGCGGGACTATTTTCTTTGGAGGACATTTCTTATGTTAAATAGTAATATAACATATCTCTCTGCGTACCTTTGTTTATAAAACCGTATGGCCATATTGCCTTGTTTGTCGTAAATCTTTGCCCTCATAAAGGCTTTATAAAGTAGGACAAACACTCCTCGGCTAATGGCCGAGGAGGTGGAAGCCGATGGTCGGTCAACAAAGTTTTGTACAACGCGGATCCAAGCATTAATGATGTAAAGTACTTGGATACATAGAGTCATTACACATAATTTGTGATTTTACTATGGATATCGATCCTTAATTCGGTCACCCATGCCCACATTAAGGCTCGGGGGCTACTGGGCTTCGGGTTTATTATTTACAAATATTAAAGGGGCACATCGATCCCCTGATCTGGTGTTGCCACCCGACCAGTGTCTCGGGGGCTACTGCATTGCCTGTCCAGTGCAGAAAATTTTATGTGCAATATAGTTTCTGAGGAAATTTTGATCCTTAGGTTGGTCGGCCGCACCCAACCTGAGTCTTGAGGACTGAGCACGTCGCTTTTTTTGTCCCGAAGTATTCTGCCGAGCTAGGACTTGATCCTCAGGCCGATTTTTCAAATCAACCTGAGTCTCAGCGGCTACTGGGATCAGCGGTCTTACATCATCCTTCAGGTGCATCTCGGGTTTTAGACGGATACACACCTTGAGGGCTACTGGCTATATATCTCGGCAGAGAATAAATTGCACCAATCAAAAATATTGACAAAAAATCGGCTCATAGTCGGGGTGGTGCACCACCTCGGAAGCAGTCCGGCATAAAGATCGGGCGCCAGTGGCTGGCCCCATAGAGGGCATTTCCGGCATTAAGCTCGGCTAGACTCCTTCAACCTTTTTGAACCAAGGTGATCTATGATACCTCGGATATAGTCCGTCGTTGGAGCTTGGACATAGTCCAGCGTGGAGCTTGGACATAGTCCGGCGTTGGAGCTCGGATACATTCCGGCGTTGGAGCTCGGAAGCGGTCTGGCGTTGGAGCTCGAAAGCGGTCCGGTGTTGGTTCTCATCTGCAAAAGATACCTCGAATATAGTCCGGCGTTTGAGATCGGACGCAAGAGGACACTGCCGCCCAGGAACGACTTCAAACCCGAGGTGTAGCATAAAAATAACAAGGCATTGATAAAGGCCGAAGACTTAAAGGGCTCCTTGGATACCCGACGTGTGAGATCTTCAGATTTAGCTTGGCAATCCTCAAGATAGAAGATGGGAAGATTTGTTGAACCAGTTTTCAAGACCGATGACCGAAGACGAAGAATAGTTCAGAAGAACCGAGGAGCGTCCCCAACTTGATGACCGGTTCAGGGGGCTACTGACGGTGTCCTGGACTAGGGGGTACTCACCACATCATCTCCCGATCAGTTGGATTGGGCCGAGGACCCCCATGGCCGGTTACTCATGGGCCAGTTCGGATAGCCGAGGACATATACGAGGAAGATTCCACAAGACTTGGTGATCAAGACAAGGACTCCTCTCCACCGACATATTCGACTAGGACTCTTGTTATCCTAGGCCTCTGGTATGTTATATAAGCCGAGGCCAGGCTAGTCAATAGATGATTATGACATTATTCATCATACCCTTAGGTTTTAGACCACAACATATGATCTTGATACGTCTCCAACGTATCTATAATTTTTTATTGCTCCATGCTACTTTATCTACTGTTTTGGACTATATTGGGCTTTATTTTCCACTTTTATATTATTTTTGGGACTAACCTATTAACCGGAGGCCCAGCCCAGAATTTTTGTTTTTTTGCCTATTTCAGTATTTCGAGGAAACAGAATATCAAATGGAGTCCAAATGGAATGAAACCTTCGGGAACGTGATCTTCTCACCGAACGTGATCCAGGAGACTTGGACCCTACTCCAAGAAGTTTTCGGGGAGGTCACGAGGGTGGAGGGCGCCCCCCCCCGGGCGCGCCCCCCTGCCTCGTGGGCCCCTCGGAGCTCCACCGACATGCTCCTTCCTCCTATATATACCTACGTACCCCCATTAGACCAAAGAAGGAGCCAAAAACCTAATTCCACCGCCGCAACTTCCTGTATCCACGAGATCCCATCTTGGGGCCTGTTCCGGAGCTCCGCCGGAGAGGGCATCCATCACGGAGGGCTTCTACATCAACACCATAGCCCTTCCGATGAAGTGTGAGTAGTTTACTTCAGACCTTCGGGTCCATAGCTAGTAGCTAGATGGCTTCTTCTCTCTTTTTGGATCTCAATACAATGTTCTCCCCCTCTCTCGTGGAGATCTATTCGATGTAATCTTCTTTTTGCGGTGTGTTTGTTGAGACCGATGAATTGTGGGTTTATGATCCAACTTATCTATGAATAATATTTGAATCTTCTCTGAATTCTTTTATGTATGATTGAGTTATCTTTGCAAGTCTCTTCGAATTATCCGTTTGGTTTGGCCAACTAGATTGGTAGTTCTTGCAATGGGAGAAGTGCTTAGCTTTGGGTTCAATCTTGCGGTGTCCTTACTCAGTGACAGAAAGAGTTGCAAGGCACGTATTGTATTGTTGCCATCGAGGATAACAAGATGGGGTATTTATCATATTGCATGAATTTATTCCTCTACATCATGTCATCTTGGTTAAGGCGTTACTCTGTTTTTAACTTAATACTCTAGATGCATGCTGGATAGCGGTCGATGAGTGGAGTAATAGTAGTAGATGCAGGCAGGAGTCGGTCTACTTGTCACGGACGTGATGCCTATATACATGATCATACCTAGATAACCTCATAACTATGCTAAATTCTATCAATTGCTCAACAGTAATTTGTTCACCCACCGTAGAATATCTATGCTCTTGAGAGAAGCCACTAGTGAAACCTATGGCCCCCGGGTCTATTCTCATCATATCAATCTCCATTACTTTATTTTACTTGTTTTGCTTTTACTTTTCACTTTGCATCTTTATACCAAAAATACCAAAAATATTATCTCTATTAGATCTCACTCTCGTAAGTGACTGTGAAGGGATTGACAACCCCTAAGCGTTGGTTGTGAGTTGCTACCGTTTTGTGCAGGTACGAGGGACTTGCGCGTGACCTCCTACTGGATTGATACCTTGGTTCTCAAAAACTGAGGAAAATACTTACGCTACTGTGCTGCATCACCCCCTCCTCTTCGGGGAAAACCAACACTAGCTCGAGACGTAGCAGATCTCGAGGTAGATGAACTCTGTACTCGATACTCCATCAATATAAACAAGAGCAGGACGTAGGGTTTTACCTCCATCAAGAGGGCCCGAACCTAGGTAAACATCGTGTCCCCTGTCTCTTGTTCCCCATCGATCCATGATACACAGCTTGGGACCCCCTACCCGAGATCTGCCGGTTTTGACACCGACAATATCATCCCTAATAAGCCAGGCAATCACATACATCATCCCGTGACTAACTCATTAGTCATTTGCTTGCAAGGCTTACTATGATGTGTATTACCGAGAGGGCCCAGAGATACCTCTTCGATACTCGGAGTGACAAATCCTAATCTCGATTCATGCCAACCCAAACAGGACATCTTCAGAGATACCTGTAGAGCATCTTTATAATCACCCAGTTATGTTGTGACATTTGATAGCACACAAGGCATTTCTCTGGTATCCGAGAGTTGCATGATCTCATAGTCAAAGGAATATGTATTTCACATACATGAAATCAGTAGCAATAAACAGAGCAATCAAATGCTAAACTAATGGATAGGTCTTGTCCATCACATCATTCTCCTAATGATGTGATCCCGTTATCAAATGACAACTCATGTCCATGGTTAGGAAATCTTAACCATCTTTGATGAACGAGCTAGTCTAGTAGAGGCTCACTAGGGACATGGTGTTTGTTTTTGTATTCACACATGTAAGGTTTCTAATCAATACAATTATAGCATGAATAATAAACCTTTATCATGAATAAGGAAATATAAAATAACAACTTTGTTGCCTCTAGGGCATATTTTCTTCAAAAACACCATACTGTTAAAGGGGGTCTAGGTGATACATAAATCGTATTTCCGGGGTGATGCTCAAAACCTGTACAAAGCCTAATTCTTCAAGTGAATACTTTGAAAATCTCCGGCAGTGCTGACAAATTTGTCAGAGACGGAGATGCGGTTCTTCTGTTCACTGACAAATTTGGTCTGACCGTTAGGATTTTGCCAGAGCGATCTGCATACTGTGAGGAAATTGAGTGCCCGACGAATTTGAGAGTCCAAATTTCGAACGTTGCTGTGCAGAGTGACAGCCGTCGAGTGAATCCTTATCCTGAGAATTGTCATGTTCCAAGGGGCATTTATGACAATTTATGTCGGGTTGCCCCTGGCTATCAGCCGTCCCCCACAACTACTAGTTGGTTGGCTGCTCTAGAGAGAAATTGACACTTGTCATTTGAGAGCAACCCTTCCTCTGATGACTTTATGAAAAACCCAAGTGAGGAAAAACCCAACCAGAGCCAAAGTGATTGAGCATCACTAAAGAGTTTGATCTGGGTGATCCGACGCCTATTACCTTTGAAGACTGTCATTCTTTCAGACAGTTAGGCGTCATGTTCTGAGCACCCAAGAGTACTTGTGGTGTACCAGTGAACGAGTCTATGAAGGTTTTGAAAGTTTACCTTAAAGACTTACCACGAGTGATTGGGCGAGGTCTGTTGTGACCTTAGCTGAAGACGAATACGGTGAAGACTTAGTGTCTTCGGAGTTCATTCTCAGCCGCCTCAACCGGACATATAGTTGATACAACAACTGGAACTGATCTATCAAATCATCGTGTCATCGCCAAGTCTACCTGGTTTCAAATTCCTCAACCCCTTACTTCTGTTATTCCGTTGTTGAAGAATCTGTGATCTACTTACTGAAGAATTTGAACCGAAGACTTTCATCATGTTATTTTTCATTTCTTCAGTACATCTTCCGTATGCCAGAATGCTTGTATGATTGCACGTTTTTCACTTGCATCTATCTTATATGTATGCTTTATGTTTCTGTGATGAATTAGTGTCGCTCCTGTTTTTATTTCTTCACTCTGATCTTCGTCAAATTTATCAGAGTTTGACGAATTTCTAAAAATTTCCGTTCACCCTCTCTAGGAGTAAACCCGCGCTTTCACCAACACATCCGCGAGTCATCAAAATGGCCCAACAAACCTGACACAATGCTCGGCCAGATAGAGCCATTTGTTAGTGACCATATGAATGAAACCCTCAACCCCAAGGCCTCCAGCGCCTTACCTCTCTAGGTGTTTATCATCGGTGCCTATGACGGTAGGGTTAGAAGGCTATTGCCGGGGCCAGTGGCCTACTTTGACACGCAGGCATGACCGAATGACATAGCTGGGGGTCTACGACCGCTGGCGATAGCCCATTAATCCTACCTTCGGGGTATTTGGCGGTAGCAAAAGGGGTCAAATCTGAGCAAACTTTAAAACATGGTCAGACAAGGTCAAAACAATTTTTTTGGCCTGCAAGGCTGACCGCTGCATGCACCCTCCTATTAATCCGTTTAAGTCTTGATCTTGAAAAAAGTCCCCCCAAATCAGGGAAATCAGATTGTACGGGAATAGGAACTTATTACTACCTTCCATCTTCTAATTACGAGACTCTTATTTTTGTTCAACCGCCATTAAACTTGTAACCAAATTAACCCCCACCCTTCCAAAAAAGAAAAAGAAAAACTCAGCCTTCTCTTCTTTTACAGCCATGGCGATGTCGACTGCGGATGGTCGAGATGCCATCTAAACAACGCCCAACCATCAACGGTCCGAGGAGCCCAATATAACAACAGCGAAGGCGGGGCAGTCGAGCACTCCAGTCCACCTCCGTTCTCTGTTTCAGTGTCTTGTTCCCTCTCCCCGATCTCGGCTCCTCCAGGCCTCGTCCTCGTGCACTCCGCCGCCGCCAGATCGAGGCACGCTCGCTCTCGCTCCCCCCTCTCCTTTGTCACCTGCAGAATCGAATCGAATTGAATCCTCCCCCCATTCACCCCTGCTGTCGAGGGATCGCGTGCGCGATGCGACGGCTCTTCGCTTGATTCCGTGGCGCGCTTGCGTGTGAGGTGGCTGACGCTGGGTTGCTTGTTCTGATTTTGCAGGTCGGAGCTGGGCTTTGGAGCGGCCATGGGTTCAGACCCCAGAGGTATTGTTTCCTCCCAGCTTTTTCCAAGGCAATGAGCTGCTCACTGTCAGTAGTTCAGTGAGACTCAGTTTTCTGTAACTACTACATAAGCGATCTGCATCGAAAGGATTGTGGCCTTGACTCGGTTCAGATAAACACATTGATCTAAGGTGTTGATAGGCACCAATTGGCAGTCAGTCTTTTGTTTTAATCCTTATTCGTACTTGCCAATGATATTGGTTTTTGTTTTCTTTCTCGATCCTTGGCATATTTGAATTATGCTGTGCGGTTGCCAGTATAACATACTCCATGAGTAGTTGATATGCTTACGCAGCATACATGGTGATAATGTCCATCATTGACTATAGGCTAATTTCCCTTTTCCTCCTCTAGATCAGCTTGGTTATCTTTTTTTTTTTGCTGCATTACCACTGGAAACAATTGATTCCAACCGCAAGAAAAAGGAAACAGTTGATTCGCTAGTAGCGTGACATCATGCCAGATAACAGATTCTTATATTTTTGTTTGGTGCCTTGCGCAAACTTGTACAAATAAAGAGAAATCTGGCATCTACCAGATGGCTTCCCTGATCTTCAGTGTTTAGTCATGCCTTCAGAAGTTCAGAGTATAATCATGCTCTGTGTAGTTAGCAATTGCATGGGAGCCTGCTAGATGGTTTTGCTGTATGCTGCAATTAGTAACTTTTCCTTTTATTACTGACAGATGTATGTGTTGTTGGGGTTGCACGCACCCCTATGGGTAGTTTCCTTGGTGGCTTGTCTTCCTTGCCTGCTACGAAACTTGGCTCTATAGCAATTGAAGGTGATATCAATACTTTCTCTCTGTGTACCCCAGATGGTATACTTTGTTCGGTTTGGTAACATCTTAATATTAAAATAATTACCGGGGTGATCAGCTGCTCTGAGAAGAGCAAATGTCGATCCATCCCTTGTGCAGGAGGTCTTCTTTGGCAATGTCTTGAGTGCTAACTTGGGGCAAGCTCCTGCAAGACAAGCTGCTTTAGGTGCAGGGATACCAAATACGGTTGTTTGCACCACAGTCAACAAAGTTTGCGCATCTGGCATGAAAGGTCTGAATTCTTGTGACCATGCTTGTATAATCTGTGTACTAAATTTCCTGAAGGGAACCAATTTTTTCTGACCATGATCCGTTTTCCTTCCTTTCTATACAGCGACCATGTTTGCTGCGCAATCAATTCAACTGGGAATCAATGACATTGTTGTGGCAGGTGGGATGGAAAGCATGTCGAATGCTCCGAAATACATCGCTGAAGCTAGGTCAGCCAAGTGTTCTTCTGGTTCTACTTTTGTGTAGTGCATAAATGAAGTACGATCATTTTCTTGCATACACTAAGCATACTAGGGAATACAATGCCAAAATATCTGTTCAAAATTTTGTGTGTCAGACCTTAAGTTTAGATTGCCTTTTCAGTACTCTCGTGTCGCTCGTTCATTCATTATTTATTAACATGTTTACACTATATTATGTTCTTGGATCTTGGTTAACATGGATTTAAAACTTTACTGTTAATGTATGGCTGTTTACGTCTTGGTGTTGACTTACTGATTTGTGCAATCAAATGCAGAAAAGGATCTCGTTTCGGACATGACAGCCTCGTTGATGGCATGCTTAAGGATGGCCTTTGGGATGTATACGGTGATTGTGCCATGGGAGTGTGCGCTGAGCTTTGTGCTGACAATCATGCCCTGACAAGGGAAGACCAGGTAACTTGCCACAAATTGCAATAACCATATTCTGATGTAATTATAATTCTTATATTTGTCTAGTGCCAAAAGGGCACACATTGTCTTAGTTATTATGTACGGAGATTCAGTAGCGGTGAAGATTAATACCAAATACAAAAGTGCACATACAATCAGTCTTTCCAGTGTGAACTGATCACTGCCATAATCACCATTTTCATGCAGGTTCATTGTTTTATATCTTTTTTCTTCATCTCATAAATCATCATGTATGCTTTGAAGCAATAGCTGCAATTCTGCATTACTGCCAGTGTCTATTATCCACTATTAGTTTGCACTACTAGTTAGGGTAGGTTGAGTAAATGATCCTTCGTTGCTTGCTTCGAACATGATTTCACATATTTTGTTTGTATGGTTGCTTGAGACATGTAGATATTACTTTTATACTCCCTCCGTTTCTAAATATAAGTCTTTTTAGAGATTTCAGTATGGACTACATACGGATGTATATAGACATACTTCAGAGTGTGTAGATTCACTCATTTTGCTCCGTATGTAGTCCATATTGGAATCTCTAGAAAGACTTATATTTAGGAATGGAGGGAGTATTATCTTATAGGTTGGTCTTCCTTGCAGAACAATATGCTTTGCACTTTAAATCACTTTGCAATTAGTTTTTGTAAAAAATTCTAAGAAGGGTGGGCCTTGCGCATCATAGATTATCTCCATTTGTTTCCTGGGTCTGGGATTGAATCAGCCTCCTTGCAAAAAGAAAGGCAAGGGAAGTGCTGCCTAGAAATTCCGTTCCCCAGAATCTGTGGGAGATTTCGGTATTGGGTACTCCCTTTTGTGTTTTATTGTTGTCGTCGGTGAATTTGATATACCAGCGTTAAACCTGTCGGATGCCTCCAAAATCTTCTAAGATTCGCTGTTTTGTTCTTAATCTGTAATCCATATATTTATTATTCGTGACATCTGAAATTTATATGTTCTTTATGTAGGATGCATATGCTATTCAAAGTAATGAGCGTGGAATTGCTGCTCGTGACAGTGGTGCTTTTGCATGGGAGATTGTTCCGGTGATTTTTCTGTCTCTTTGGCAAAGTAAGAAACTGTTCCTTTATTTGTTTCCCTAATGTTCTATGTCCTATCATCCAGATTGAAGTTCCTGTTGGTAGAGGGAAACCTGCAGTACTTGTTGACAAAGATGAGAGCCTAGACAAGGTAAATTTTCTAATAAGATGGCACAAATAAGCTATAAACAAGAAGATTATTTGGGGCAGCATGTATCTGGTCCTAATGCAGTGCTTTCACGTACTAGGCTAAAAAAGTACTAATAATCAGTACGTATTTTGTTGTTGGTAAACATTTCAATACTTTATCTTCATCATATAGTTAACTGCAAGAAGGAAAATATGTAGTTTGCATTTATTTGTATCTTGTGAATAAATGTCTAGGCTCTCATCTGCATCATATAACTATTGTCTGTCTCGTAGTTTGACGCAGCCAAGCTGAAGAAGCTACGACCAGCATTCAAGGAGAGTGCTGGTACTGTTACTGCTGGAAATGCTTCTAGTATAAGGTACCTGCTTGTTACTTATTTTATTTACAAGCCTTTTGAAGTCCTTCTGTCACATATTGTTTTGAAACCACTGCATGATATTCTGAAAGATGTGGTTTTCCTTCTTTCTTTCTATTTTGACATTTTATACTTTGTTCTACAATCTACACTATGCATTTAATTTTATTTGTGTTATTGTTGTCCTGCAATGCCATATTCAACTGCTCTTTGTTTCCAAGTGCTACTCCTGTTTAACATTTATGTTTGGGCGGCTCAGAATGTTTTTACTTCAGCCCAAGAGATGGTATATATTATTTTGTATTTATAACTGAAATTGGTTCATTTTCAAGAAAAAAATTGCCGAGGTTCCTATTGTGTATTAAACTTTTCAAGAAAATGCAAATGTAGTGTCTTGATGCAATGTTTATTGATAGATTAGGAATCCTCATATAGTCATATACATTAACTTCCTAGAGAGGCCAATCAAGGAACGCTAAGCTAGAAACTAAGTACCTGCACTGACTGTCTTTGACGGGCATTCTATGTACTCCCTCCAACTTCGTCGTGTGTTTGTTTATGCACTGAAAAATGTGATGCATCTGCACTGAGTAACATCTGTTTTCTTTTGAGTGGAATAGTGATGGTGCTGCAGCATTAGTATTGGTGAGTGGGAAGAAGGCTCAAGAACTTGGATTGCAAGTCCTTGCAAGGATCAAGGGATTTGCCGATGCAGCCCAAGTAAGCTACAGTACCCTTTTTTGTTTATCTTAGCTGGTAGTGAGTACAATTATAGGCAAGTGCATATAATTATGTAGGTTCTGGAAGGTTACAGGAGTCTGTCTTTCCTGGAATACTTTTATGTAATTGTAATCAGTGAAGGTTATTTGCTACCAAAATTGAATCCCTTAATGATATTTTTCAATTCCCATGTTATGCAGGCTCCTGAACTATTTACCACTACCCCAGCACTTGCCATACCAAAGGCTCTCACGAATGCTGGCCTAGAGTCCTCTCGTGTTGATTTTTATGAAATCAACGAAGCCTTTTCGGTATCTCTTGATCATTTCTGTTTATTTCTTAGTAATTAGTTAATTACATTATTTGAAATGGTATTTATTTTTATTTCTGAAAACAGGCTGTTGCACTTGCAAATCAAAAGCTTCTCGGAATTCCTTCAGTAAGTGCTTCCTTGTTTCAACCAAAATTACGTTTGCACCTGAAAATAAGTCAACATTCTTGCCAGGAACTAAATCTTGGTTACTGTGACTCGCTATTAACCAGCAATACTTATTAATCCGATTACCAGATGATAGTTACAACTCCCATGCTGACAACGGCTATGCTTGCAGGAAAAGATAAATGTACATGGAGGAGCTGTATCTTTAGGACACCCACTTGGGTGCAGTGGTGCTCGCATTTTGGTCACCCTTCTTGGTGTAAGTTCTTTCTTGAGGTGTTGTTTTGCATTTTGATCATCCGTGTCAGTCTGTTTTTCAGCATGGATCCTATTTTCTAGTAGAAGCTATTTCATGAGTAAATAATGATATCAAGTAGTAATCATAGGAATAAACATCTTGCCTGCAGAATACCACAAACAATAAGGGGTAAGACATTTTTGTTACAACTATTTGGCCATCTTCGTGACTCCTTTTTGCGTCCAAAATATATGCAGAAAGGAGTTTAATCTGTAACCCGTACAATTGTTCCACATTGAGGCTTAAAAAGGATATGTGGAAGTTATATTCCGTGATTTCATTTACCATGTCTTCAGTGGTTCTATCCTCACTTGTTCAGATGTTGTCAGCATCTTAATTAGGTCATCGTGTCTTCAATGCCCGTTTCTCATAGTTCTTTTAAAATTAAACTAAGCAATACGGTGTTCTTTCTTCTCAATAGGTTCTTAGGGAGAAGAGTGGCAAGATCGGAGTTGCTGGTGTCTGCAACGGCGGTGGCGGTGCATCTGCGCTCGTTATGGAGCTCGCGTAATGAGCTCTGACACCAAAGATGGAGTCTGCATGTAAAATTCAATGTACTGTATTTCATAGTGCTGTGTCAGATTAAGTAATTGATTAACTTAGAACTTGTGTGCCGGTTTCTGATCTTACTCTAGATTGTTTTTATTTTATTTTCTCTTGTACTACTCCCTCCGTCCGGAAATACTTGTCATCAAAATAGATAAAAAGAGATGCATCTAGACGTATTTTAGTTCTAGATACATCCTTTTTCATCCATTTTGATGACAAGTATTTTCGGACGGAGGAAGTAACTGTTTTGGACATTCTTGATTTAATAATGATAATAATTGTTGCAATAAAGCATTATTGTGCTACCGAAGGTACTCAGAAAGTGGTGGTTTTGTCCAATGATGATCGAGTCAAACTTAATTTTGGAAGAAAAAGTATCTTCTACCCTCTCTTTGTTTATTGAACTTTATCTTCTACCCTCTCTTAGTCTCTCCTTTGCCAACAATCTCAGCTTATCTGCCCTGCCCCCTCCCTCCCCCGCGTCACCCTCCTCTGACGACACCCCAAGACACACCGCCCGCCACTCTACCTTGCCGCGGCGGCACCCTCCCTTGTTGGTTTGGCGGCGGGGGATCCGGCCACCCCCGAGGTGGCCTGGCCCCACGCGTCTCTAGCCGGTCGCGGCCCCCTGTCTCGCTATCCTCGGTCGCAGCGAATGCCCCTCCCTACACGCCTCCCCCTTTTGCTCGCGACCCGGTCTCCTTCTGGCGATTCTCGGGCTCCCTCCAACTGCTGCTCGAGCCCGCCGGTCGGCGGTGATGGCCAGTTGCGGGGCATTCATGGCCTGCCCTCCCGTGCAGGCGCCCCCCTCGTCTCCGACGGCCCTCCCCCAAGCCCGGTGATGGCTCTCGCGCAGAGGCGGCGACGTGTACGCGGTTGTGGCTGGCTCTGGGCCCCTCGCGGCGTGTCTTTGCTTGTGATGTTCCGTCCCCGGCGGCTATAGCCCCGCGTCTCTCCGGTGTCCCTCGCTGCCGGCGTCCTCCACCGGGTTGCTCCGGCCCGGCGACCGGGTAGCTGCGCCCCTTCCAGCTTATCTGGCTAATCGAGATCATGACGGTCAAGGCCACGACAACTCGGATCTGCGTGCTTTCGGTCCTTGCTTGCCGGAGTCGTTGGACGCCGTCGCGGCAAAAACCCCACGTGGTTTGCCTCGTCGCCCGCCCTACCGTGTATGCCTCAAAGCCCCCTTTTGCCAAATCCTGTGCTCTTGGGTGCGGAGGTGATGCCACCCTCCGAACGGCAAGTGCAGCCCCGCCAACCCCCCATGACTCAGTGATTCCAACCAGTGTTGGCCTCCCATCTACGTGTTGGGGAACGTAGTAATTTCAATAAAATTCCTACGCACACGCAAGATCATGGTGATGCATCGCAACGAGAGGGGAGAGTGTTGTCTACATAACCTCGTAGACCGAAAGCGGAAGCGTTAGCACAACGCGGTTGATGTAGTCGTACGTCTTCACGATCCGACCGATCCAAGTACCGAACGCACGGCACCTCCGAGTTCAGCACACGTTCAGCTCGATGACGTCCCGCGAACTCCAATCCAGTAGAGCTTCACGGGAGAGTTCCGTCAGCACGATGGCGTGGTGACGATGATGATGTTCTACCGTCGCAGGGCTTCTCCTAAGCACCGCTACGATATGATCGAGGTGGATTATGGTGGAAGGGGGCACCGCACACGGCTAAGAGATCAAGAGATCAATTGTTGTGTCTATGGGGTGCCCCCTTGGCCACGTATATAAATGAGTGGAGGAGGAGGGGGCCGGCCAAGAGGAGGAGGCGCGCCCAAGGGGGGGGGGCAATCCTACTCCAAGTAGGTTTTGCCCCCCTTTCCTATTCCAACTAGGAGAAGGGGGAAGGAGGAGGTGGAGAGAAGGAAGGAGAAGGGGGGCCGCGCCCCCTTCCCTTTCCCAATTCGGATTGGGGCAAGGGGGGCTGCGCGCCACCTCCTGCTGCCTCTCCTCTTCCACTACTTTGGGCCCATGAGGCCCAATAACCCCCCCGGGGGGGGGGGGGGTTCCGGTAACCCCCCGATACTCCGGTATATATCCGATAACTCCCGGAACCATTCCGGTGTCCGAATATAGTCGTCCAATATATCAATCTTCATGTCTCGGTCATTTCGAGACTCCTCGTCATGTCCGTGATCACATCCGGGACTCCGAACAACCTTCGGTACATCAAAACTCATAAACTCATAATATAACCGACATCGAAACGTTAAGCATGCGGACCCTACGGGTTCGAGAACTATGTAGACATGACCGAGACATGTCTCCGGTCAATAACCAATAGCGGAACCTGGATGCTCATATTGGCTCCCACATATTCTACGAAGATCTTTATCGGTCAGACCGCATAACAACATACGTTGTTCCCTTTGTCATCGGTATGTTACTTGCCCGAGATTCGATCATCGGTATCTCAATACCTAGTTCAATCTCGTTACCGGCAAGTCTCTTTACTCGTTCCGTAATACATCATTCCGCAACTAACTCATTTAGTTGCAATGCTTGCGAGGCTTAAGTGATGTGCATTACCGAGAGGGCCCAGAGATACCTCTCCGACAATCGGAGTGACAAATCCTAATCTTGAAATACGCCAACCCAACAAGTACCTTTGGAGACACCTGTAGAGCACCTTTATAATCACCCAGTTACGTTGTGACATTTGGTAGCACACAAAGTGTTCCTCCGGTAAACGGGAGTTGCATAATCTCATAGTTATAGGAACATGTATAAGTTATGAAGAAAGCAATAGCAACAAACTAAACGATCAAGTGCTAAGCTAACGGAATGGGTCAAGTAAATCATATCATTCTCCTAATGATGTGATCTCGTTAATCAAATGACAACTCATGTCTATGGTTAGGAAACATAACCATCTTCGATTAACGAGCTAGTCAAGTAGAGGCATACTAGTGACACTCTGTTTGTCTATGTATTCACACATGTATTATGTTTCCGGTTAATACAATTCTAGCATGAATAATAAACATTTATCATGATATAAGGAAATAAATAATAACTTTATTATTGCCTCTATGGCATATTTCCTTCATCTCCCACTTGCACTAGAGTCAATAATCTAGATTACACTGTGATGATCCTAACACCCATGGAGCCTTGGTGCTGATCATGTTCTGCTCGTGGAAGAGGCTTAGTCAACGGGTCTGCAACATTTAGATCCATATGTATCTTGCAAATTTCTATGTCTCCCACCTGGACTAAATCCCGGATGGATTGAAGCGTCTCTTGATGTGCTTGGTTCTCTTGTGAAATCTGGATTCCTTCGCTAAGGCAATTGCTCCAGTATTGTCACAAAAGATTTTCATTGGACCCGATGCACTAGGTATGACACCTAGATCGGATATGAACTCCTTCATCCAGACTCCTTCATTTGCTGCTTCCGAAGCAGCTACGTACTCCGCTTCACATGTAGATCCTGCCACGACGCTTTGTTTAGAAGTGCACCAACTGACAGCTCCACCGTTCAATGTAAACACGTATCCGGTTTGCGATTTAGAATCGTCCGGATCAGTGTCAAAGCTTGCATCAACGTAACCATTTACGATGAGCTCTTTGTCACCTCTATAAACGAGAAACATATCCTTAGTCCTTTTCAGGTACTTCAGGATGTTCTTGACCGCTGTCAAGTGATCCACTCCTGGATTACTTTGGTACCTACCTGCTAGACTTATAGCAAGGCACACATCAGGTCTGGTACACAGCATTGCATACATGATAGAGCCTATGGCTGAAGCATAGGGAACATCTTTCATTTTATATCTATCTTCTGCAGTGGTCGGACATTGAGTCTTACTCAACTTCACACCTTGTAACACAGGCAAGAACCCTTTCTTTGCTTGATCCATTTTGAACTTCTTCAAAACTTTGTCAAGGTATGTGCTTTGTGAAAGTCCAATTAAGCGTCTTGATCTATCTCTATAGATCTTAATGCCCAATATGTAAGCAGCTTCACCGAGGTCTTTCATTGAAAAACTCTTATTCAAGTATCCCTTTATGCTATCCAGAAATTCTATATCATTTCCAATCAATAATATGTCATCCACATATAATATCAGAAATGCTACCGAGCTCCCACTCACTTTCTTGTAAATATAGGCTTCTCCAAAAGTCTGTATAAAACCAAATGCCTTGATCACATTATCAAAGCGTTTATTCCAACTCCGAGAGGCTTGCACCAGTCCATAAATGGATCGCTGGAGCTTGCACACTTTGTTAGCTCCCTTTTGATGCGGAGCATCCCAAGGTCATCCCCATGGACCTACCATCGTCTCATCAAGTGCCTACCGGACCCATGACTCGATCACGTGCAAGAGCCCTTGAAACCGAGGTGACATCTCTCCTCTCACAATTCCACTTCGATGCACATGAAGCATGGCTACTACCTCATATGGATACTTTGTGCATACTCAGGTACAATGGAGAAGCTAAGGAGCAAGGACAAGAAGAAGAGGAAGATGGACGAGAAGACGGGGAAGAAGAAGGGCTGCAGGAAAAGTCCCAGCCACCGGACGACCGGCCGGGACCGGACGTCCGGTGCCTGAAGCGTCAGCCGAGCCCCAGCGAGCGGACATCCGGTCCAGACCGGACGACCGGTGCCCCCGCACCCGAGGCCAATGAGCGGACGTCCGGCCCCGACCGGACGACCGGCGCGACCGCACCCGAGCCAACATCAGCGGAAGCCCGGAGCCTCCGAATGTCCGACACCCCCATCATAGAACAGAACCAGCGGACGACCGGAGGACACCGGACGTCCGGCAGCTCCTGAGACACCGGACGACCGGTCCCCAGCGGACGTCCGATACCTGTCTGCGCACAGTGTTCGGGCCCAAGGCCCATGTACCCCTTCACTTCACCCCCTTTTGCACTTAGACTATAAATAGACCCCCCATTCATCCTAGCTAGGGTTAGCGTTGGTTTAGCTCATACTTAGAGATAGAGCTTCGCTCATCCACATCGGATCTACTCCTCGTGAGAGACCGCAGCCTCTTCGGAGAAGATCCACCTTGGATTCAAGACCCCTTTACGGGAAGATCCCCTTGTGGATTCAAGACCTCCTCACGGAGAAGAACCGGTTACCGTGTATCGTCCCTAGTTGTCCATGGATTCGTGTATCGTCCTATGTACTCAAGGATCTAGCCCATGTGTGACTTATTCATGTCGGTTTAGTGTTTTCCTCTTGTGTTTTCCTTCCATTCTTCCTCGTGTTCTTCGTGATTTTCCCGGGATCCGCTCCTTTCGTGAAAGATCGGGCGATTAGGGTCTCTACCCTACATCATCTTGGTATCTAGAGCAAGGTTGATCACGATTTCGGAGCCCCCTCTTCTTTTTCTAGCTTGATTTTGTTGTTTTTCGTCCTAATCCGAAAATCCCCACAAAAATAGCCCCAAATTTTTTTCTTGTGTTTTGTGAGTTTTGATGATGTTTTGTTGGTTTTGATCCGTGAATTTGTTGTGTCGCAAGTGGATCCAGCCTTCCCCTACCATCCCCACCTCGAAATCCCTCCCAAATTCCCCATATTCCGCCCAAAACCGCCTCCTGGATCTGAAATTTCGCGTTGACCCCGACCACCGGACGACCATCACTTTACCGGACGTCCGGCGACCCAGGAAGCACCGGACGTCCGACCTTACCGGACGACCGGCGACCGGACATCCGTCCATTTTCGGACGACCGCTACTTCCACCACATCATCCGCTACACCACCTCCAACTTCCGCAAACCGTTCCAATATCACAACCCACACCACCACTTACCCGCTACCTACTCCGACAATTTTGCTCGCACTTGGTTTTGAGAATTTGAGTTGCGGTACCGTATCCTTTTGTGTTTCGGCTATCTAGGTACGGTTCGACATCGACATCACCACCGCTCATTTTCGCCACGGACGCGTCATCAACAACAACCACCTCGACTACGACTTGGTATTCGTGCCACCATTTTGACACCATACCGGAAGCAAGACCGGTAACTTCATCTTGATATTGGACATATCACTCTTGCCATTACATTGATAGCCATCATAGCCTTACTCCTTTTGCGTTGCTTACCCATCGAGACTAGCCTTTGAGTATTGCCGGCAACGAGACTTGTGCACTTTAGTGATCATACTTCCCATAGCTTACATACATACATCATTGTTGCCTATATTGGTATCATCTCTTGTGTCACAAAGTTGTCATCGCATACTCACTTGCTATCTTGGTTCGTCAAGCATTGCAAGAGAAAAGAGCTCAAACATCAAAGATCCAACCAAGATTTTAAGCAAAGAGCTTTTAAGCAAGAACCATAGCATCATACAACATTAAGATTGTCATACTCGATCATCTTGGATCATATCATAGCAACACCTTGCATACAACATATTTGGGATAGAAGTCGTTGCATTTTTGCTAAATAGGTTGTGCACAAGTTCTTGTATTCGCCTATCGTGCAATCGTGCTAGCGTCTCTCTAGTGTTGTGCAACAAGAGCATTTTTGTGGATTCCACATTTTGGCTCACCCTTGGTTGCACAACCCCACTTATTTTTTTGCGCGTGTGTTTCCGTGTACCGTATATGCTTGGTCTACTTGTTACATTGCATCTTGCGAATCTTCTCCAACATTATTGAATCTTGCTTACATTCACATTAAAAATTGTGCCACCATCCTAACCAAGCTCCACCATAAGCTTTTACTTGTGTAGGTGTGAGAAACCGACGAGAATTCGTACCAATTGGGCTATTTCCTTGTCCTACATTGGAGTGATCATCGATTCACTTTCAACTTCAGTCAAGGTACATTTGGTATTCGTTCTTCTCTTTCTACCACTCACACTTGTCTTGGAATGATGGATAGGCCAAGTACTTCTACCAACCCACTCTTCATGGAGCAAGACGACGACATGAACTCCTTCGTCACCAAGAGTCACCTCTTTGGTGCACAACGTGCTTTGCATCAAGAGCAACAAGCTATGAGTGAACACATCGACAACCTTGCCACCGACTTGCGACTTTCCGAGCAACGTACAAAGGACTACTTCGACCACAAGATCGACGATCACAAGCAAGAGAATGACGCAAGGATGGATGAGATTCGCACTTTGTTGCTCAACCGCTATTCTTCCACTTCAAGAAGGAGCCGTTCAAGTCGCCATTCCGACTTTACCCTCTCCGGCTCAAGTACACCGACATCGAACACTCTTCGTCGAGCCGCGCGCACCGACCGTCAAGCAAACCTCAATCCACTTCGGGACACTGACTCTCAAGAGCGCCGACGACGTCAAGCCGAAGAAGCCTTTGCGCTAGCTCGAGAACGACAACAACAACGCCAACATGAAGAGGAAGAACGTGCGCGTCTACACCAAAATGCACAAGATGCCGAGGCTCAACGTCAAGAACAACAACTCCGTGGCGCTCAAGCACTTGAGGCGCAACAAGCTCTACGCGATGCGAGTCGAGCCGCTGCCGACCGAGGCCGTCAAGCCCTGAAGAAGAGGAAGCACTTCGCGAAGAAATTCACGAACGACGATTTCAAGCTCGCATGCATCGTCTAGTTCCTCCTCGAGCTCGACGCGCTCCTCCACAAGCTCGCCAAGACCATCAAGTTCATCAAGAGCATGAAAACAATGGGAATCCTCCGCGACAAGAGCAACACGAGGTTGACAACCCTCCGCGTCAAGAGCACCACGAGTTGGACAATCATCTACAACATGGGCGTCATCATCCCCGACCCCAACGCAATGAAGAGCAACGCTACAACAAGCTCAAGTTCACCATGCCCAAGTTCAACAGAAGCAACGATCCCGAAGAATACCTTTCATGGGCATTGAAAGTTGACAAGATCTTCCATTTGCACAATTATGATGAAGAGAAGAAGATCGCGATGTCATCCCTTGAGTTCCAAGACTATGTCCTCATTTGGTGGGAACAAATCATAGAGCGCCGCGAGGCAAGAGGCGAACCACCCATCACTACTTGGGCACAAATGAAGGATGTCATGAGAGCACGCTTCGTGCCTACCTACTACAACCGTGACCTCTTCAAAAAACTCCAACAACTCAAGCAAGGAACCAAGAGTGTTGAAGAATACTACAAGGAGATGGAGATTGCAATGATAAGAGCCAATGTGACGGAAGATGATGAACAAACTATGGCACGTTTCTTGAATGGACTCAATCATCCTATCAAGAAGATCGTCGACTTCCAACCATACTCAAATCTCATCGAGCTCGTGCACCAAGCTACCAAAGCGGAACGCCAAGTGCAAGATGATTTCATGTATGCCAAGTTCTCATCCAAGTCCTACGGTTTCTCCAATAACCAAGCTTCAACGACTCCAACACCGACTACAAGACCGTCTACTTCCAACATCGACAAGTCGACTTCCAAGAAAGCTTCGTCAACTACAAGCCATCCTCCTACGAGCAACTTCAAGCCGAGAGCTTCATCATCATCTACCCCAACCGATGAGACCATCAAGACGAGTTCCTTCAAGTGTTTCACTTGCGGAGGCCAAGGCCACAAGTCCTATGAGTGCACCAACAAGCGCACCATGATCTTCAATGACGATGGCACTTATGGTTCCATGAGCGAAGGAGAAATGGAAGCCCTTGAGCAAGTCGCCATGCACCGCCAAGTGAACAATGAATAAGAACAAGTCTTTTGTGATGAAGACTCAAGCCCCGCACTTGTTGTCTCCAAAGTCTTGACTCTCCAACATCACCAAGAAGAAGACCAAAGATGCACCATATTCCACACCAAGGCCGGCATCAATGGACGATCCGTCAAGGTCATCATCGATGGAGGGAGTTGTCACAATCTCGCAAGTGAAGAACTTTGCTCCAAGCTCCAATTTCCCAAGACGAAGCATCCACATCCATACAAAGTGCAATGGCTTAGTGACTCCGGCACTATCCAAGTCGAGCACCGAGTACAAGTCTCCTTCAAAATCGGCGCCTACGAAGACACCTTGGAGTGCGACGTCATCCCAATGACCACTTGCCATCTTCTCCTTGGACGGCCATGGCAATTCGATAGAGGAGTCGTCCACAATGGGCGTACAAACCACTATAGCTTCAAGATGCAAGGAAAGGAGTTTGTGTTACGACCTATGTCTCCAAGCCAAGTGATCGCCGATAAGCAAGCCACCCATCGTGGAGAGAATAGTGAAAGAGTGAGCCACCAAAAAGAGAGTGAGCACCACAAGCCCAAATTGAGTGCCTCCACGATGAGCGAAAACAAGAACCTAGTTCTATTTGCCACCAAACGTGAGATGAGAGAAGTGTGTGAGAACCCATCTAGTGTCCTACACTACGTCCTCGTGTGCAAGGACAATACACCACAAACTAACACTTCTCACACTCTTCCTCTAGTGTTGTCTTCTCTTTTGCAGGAATTTCAAGATGTTTTCCCCGATGAGCTACCTCCGGGACTACCTCCACTACGAGGCATTGAGCACCGCATCGACCTCATCCCCGGAGCACCGCTTCCGAACAAAGCTCCCTACCGCGTCAACCCCTAAGAAACCAAAGAAATCCAAAGGCAAGTAAAGCATCTCATAGACCATGGACATGTGCGTGAAAGTTTGAGCCCTTGTGCCGTCCCGGTCATTCTTGTGCCAA
Organism: Triticum urartu; assembly: GCF_003073215.2. NCBI lineage: Eukaryota > Viridiplantae > Streptophyta > Magnoliopsida > Poales > Poaceae > Triticum > Triticum urartu. The sequence continues at coordinate 341,270,919 of NC_053026.1, forward strand.
AACGTGACGGTAGTTTTCGCATGTGCTCCGATTGTAGACCTATCAATGCTATCACCGTTCGTTATAGGTATCACATTCCACGCCTAGATGATATGCTAAATGAGCTTAGTGGTGCCACTATATTTTCCAAAATTGATCTTAAGAGTGGTTACTATCAAATCCGCATACAAGAGGGTGATGAATGGAAAACCGCATTCAAAACCAAGTTTGGTTTGTATGAGTGGTTAGTCATGCCTATGGGTCTCTCGGAAGCACCGAGCACTTTTATGCGCCTTATGAATCATGTCTTTCGCCCTTACATTGGTATATTTGTTGTGGTTTACTTCGATGACATTCTTGTGTTTAGCAAATCTATCAAAGAGCATGTCACCCATGTCCGCACCGTTTTGCAAACTCTTAGAAAAGAGCGTCTCTATGCTAATATGGAGAAATGCCTTTTTGGTGTTGATAAGCTCATTTTCTTGGGTTTTGTGGTCTCTTCTAAGGTTGTTCATGTAGATGAGTCCAAGATCAATGCTATTAAGACTTGGCCGCAACCAACCAACTTGCATCAAGTGCGTAGTTTTCTTGGTCTTGCGGGTTTCTATCGTCTCTTTGTGAAGGATTTTAGCACCATTGCTTCGCCTTTGCATGCTTTGAGAAAGAAGAATGCGCCTTTTGTTTGGGGACCATCCCAAGATATCGCATTCAATGAGCTTAAGAATTTGCTTACTCATGCTCCCGTGCTTGCTTTACCCAACTTCGACAAGCCTTTTGAGATTCATTGCGATGCTAGCGGTAATGGCATAGGAGGTGTGTTAACACAAGAGAAGCGCCCCATAGCTTACTTTAGTGAGAAACTTTCCGGAGCGCAACTCAACTATCCCATCTATGACAAAGAGCTATATGCTTTAGTCCGCGTTTTACATGAATGGGAACATTACCTTCATCCCCATGAGTTTATCATTCATACCGATCATGAGACTCTCAAGTATCTCAAGGGTCAAACTAAGTTGAACAAGCGTCATGCTAAATGGAGTGAATTCATTGAGTCTTTTCCCTATGTCATCAAGTACATCAAGGGTAAAGAAAACATCGTAGCGGATGCTCTTTCCCGCATATGCATGCTAGTCACGCAACTTGAGTTAGATGTCATTGGCTTCGAGCATATCAAAGAATTGTATGCGCATGATGAAACTTTTGCCACTCCTTATGCCAAGTGTTTGTCGAATACATCATGGGAACGATATTACATCAAAGACGGCTATCTTATGAGAGCTAACAAACTTTGCATCCCCAAGTCGTCCCTTCGTTTGTTGCTTTTGCAGGAATCACATGGAGGAGGCTTAATGGGACATTTCGGACGCGGCAAGATGTTCGCCACGCTCTCGAAGAGCTACTTTTGGCCAAAGATGTTTTGGGACATCAATCGCTTCACCAACCGATGTTCGACATGCCGCAAAGCTAAGTCCAAAGCTCAATCTCATGGCATCTATATGCCGCTACCGATTCCATACCAACCATGGGAAGACATTAGCATGGACTTTGTACTTGGTTTGCCTAGAACTCGCAATGGGAAAGATTCCATATTTGTCGTTGTGGACCGTTTCTCAAAAATGGCACATTTTATTCCTTGTCACAAGATAGACGATGCTTCACATGTTGCTAATCTCTTTTGTAGGGAAATATTGCGTCTCCATGGTGTGCCAAAGACAATTGTCTCAGACCGCGACGTCAAGTTCCTTAGCTACTTTTGGAAGACCCTATGCGCCAAGCTCGGAATCAAGCTACTCTTCTCCACGGCGTACCATCCTCAAACCGACGGCCAAACGGAGGTGACAAACCGCACACTCTCCTCTCTACTTCGAGTACTCATCAAGAAGAACATCAAGGAGTGGGAGGAGTGCCTACCTATCGCCGAGTTCGCCTACAACCGAGCAAGACACTCAACAACCGGCAAGTCGCCTTTCGAGGTCGTTTATGGATTCAACCCATTGTCACCATTGGACATTCTTCCTCTACCACTCCAAGAGCGCATCAATTTGGATGCAAGTGCGCGTGTGACACATCTCAAGAAGATGCATGAAGATACAAGAAACACCATCGAGTGCCAAGTTCAACGCCTTGCGACCAAGCTCAACTTCAAGAAGCAACCTATGGTCTTCAAGATTGGTGATCGAGTGTAGCTACACCTTCGCAAGGACCGCTTCCCACAAGAACGCAAATCCAAGCTTCCACCACGAGCGGATGGACCCTTCAAGGTGCTTGCACGCTACAACGACAACGCTTACAAGATCGACCTCCCGCACGACAAGTACAACGTGAGCGACATCTTCAACGTCAAAGATCTCTCTCCCTTCCATGGTGATGAAGATTTTGATCCGTGGATGGATCTTCCCCAAGGGAGGGGAGATGATGTGGAGCATCCCAAGGTCATCCCCATGGACCTACCATCGTCTCATCAAGTGCCTACCGGACCCATGACTCGATCACGTGCAAGAGCCCTTGAAACCGAGGTGACATCTCTCCTCTCACAATTCCACTTTGATGCACATGAAGCATGGCTACTACCTCATATGGATACTTTGTGCATACTCAGGTACAATGGAGAAGCTAAGGAGCAAGGACAAGAAGAAGAGGAAGATGGACGAGAAGACGGAGAAGAAGAAGGGCTGCAGGAAAAGTCCCAGCCACCGGACGACCGGCCGGGACCGGACGTCCGGCGCCTGAAGCGTTAGCCAAGCCCCAGCGAGCGGACGTCTGGTCCAGACCGGACGACCGGTGCCCCTGCACCCGAGGCCAATGAGCGGACGTCCGGCCCCGACCGGACGACCGGCGCGACCGCACCTGAGCCAACATCAGCGGAAGCTCGGAGCCTCCGGACGTCCGGCACCCCCATCACAGAACAGAACCAGCAGACGACCGGAGGACACCGGACGTCCGGCAGCTCCTGAGACACCGGACGACCGGTCCCCAGCGGACGTCCGGTACCTGTCTGCGCACAGTGTTCGGCCCCGAGGCCCATGTACCCCTTCACTTCGCCCCCTTTTACACTTAGACTATAAATAGACCCCCCATCCATCCTAGCTAGGGTTAGCGTTGGTTTAGCTCATACTTAGAGATAGAGCTTCGCTCATCCACATCGGATCTACTCCTCGTGAGAGACCGCGGCCTCTTCGGAGAAGATCCACCTTGGATTCAAGACCCCTTTATGGGAAGATCCCCTTGTGGATTCAAGACCTCCTCACGGAGAAGAACCGGTTACCGTGTATCGTCCCTAGTTGTCCGTGGATTCGTGTATCGTCCTATGTACTCGAGGATCTAGCCCATGTGTGACTTATTCATGTCGGTTTAGTGTTTTCCTCTTGTGTTTTCCTTCCGTTCTTCCTCGTGTTCTTCGTGATTTCCCCGGGATCCGCTCCTTTCGTGAAAGATCGGGCGATTAGGGTCTCTAACCTACATCACCTTTGGATCGACAAAACCTTCCGGTTGTATCATATACAACTCTTCTTCCAGAAATCCATTCAGGAATGCAATTTTGACATCCATCTGCCAAATTTCATAATCATAAAATGCGGCAATCACTAACATGATTCAGACAAACTTAAGCATCGCTACGGGTGAGAAGGTCTCATCGTAGTCAATCCCTTGAACTTGTCGAAACCCTTTCACAACAAGTCGAGCTTTGTAGACAGTAACATTACCGTCAGCGTCAGTCTTCTTCTTCAAGATCCATTTATTCTCAATTTCTTGCCGATCATTGGGCAAGTCAACCAAAGTCCATATTTGTTCTCATACATGGATCCCATCTCAGATTTCATGGCTTCAAGCCATTTTGCGGAATCTGGGCTCACCATCGCTTCTTCATAGTTCGTAGGTTCATCATGGTCTAGTAGCATGACTTCCAGAACAGGATTACCGTACCACTCTGGCACGGATCTTACTCTGGTTGATCTACGAGGTTCAGTAATAACTTGATCTGAAGTTTCATGATCATCATCATTAACTTCCTCACTAATTGGTATAGTCGTCACAGGAACCCGTTTCTGTGATGAGCTACTTTCCAATAAGGGAGCAGGTACGGTTACCTCATCAAGTTCCACTTTCCTCCCACTCACTTCTTTCGAGAGAAACTCCTTCTCTAGAAAGGATCCATTCTTAGCAACGAATGTCTTGCCTTCGGATCTGTGATAGAAGGTGTACCCAACAATCTCCTTTGGGTATCCTATGAAGACACATTTCTCCGATTTGGGTTCGAGCTTATCAGGTTGAAGCTTTTTCACATAAGCATCGCAGCCCCAAACTTTAAGAAACGACAACTTTGGTTTCTTGCCAAACCACAGTTCATAAGGCGTCGTCTCAACGGATTTCAATGGTGCCCTATTTAACGTGAATGCGGCCGTCTCTAAAGCATAACCCCAAAACGATAGCGGTAAATCAGTAAGAGACATCATAGATCGCACCATATCTAGTAAAGTACGATTACGACGTTCAGACATACCATTATGCTATGGTGTTCCGGGTGGCATGAGTTGCGAAACTATTCCGCTTTGTTTCAAATGTAGACCAAACTCGTAACTCACATATTCTCCTCCACGATCAGATCATAGAAACTTTATTTTCTTGTTACGATGATTTTCAACTTCACTCTGAAATTCTTTGAACTTTTCAAATGTTTCAGACTTATGTTTCATCAAGTAGATATACCCATATCTGCTTAAATCATCTGTGAAGGTGAGAAAATAATGATATCCGCCATGAGCCTCAACATTCATCGGACCACATACATCTGTATGTATGATTTCTAACAAATCTGTTGCTCTCTCCACAGTACCGGAGAACGGCGTTTTAGCAATCTTGCCCATGAGGCACGGTTCGCAAGTACCAAGTGATTCATAATCAAGTGGTTCCAAAAGTCCATCAGTATGGAGTTTCTTCATGCGCTTTACACCGATATGACCTAAACGGCAGTGCCACAAATAAGTTGCACTATCATTATCAACTCTTTATCTTTTGGCTTCAACATTATGAATATGTGTATCACTACTATCGAGATTCATAAAAAATAGACCACTCTTCAAGGGTGCATGACCATAAAAGATATTACTCATATAAATAAAACACCCATTATTCTCTGATTTAAATGAATAACCGTCTCGCATCAAACGAGATCCAGATATAATGTTCATGCTCAACGCTGGCACCAAATAACAATTATTTAGGTCTAAAACTAATCCCGAAGGTAGATGTAGAGGTAGCGTGCCGACCGCGATCACATCGACTTTGGAACCATTTCCCATGCGCATCGTCACCTCGTCCTTGGCCAGTGTTCGCTTAATCCGTAGTCCCTGTTTCGAGTTGCAAATATTAGCAACGGAACCAGTATCAAATACCCAGGTGCTACTTCGAGCTCTAGTAAGGTACACATCAATAACATGTATATCACATATACCTTTGTTCACCTTGCCATCCTTCTTATCCGCCAAATACTTGGGGCAGTTCCGCTTCCAGTGACCAGTCTGCTTGCAGTAGAAGCACTCAGTTTCAGGCTTAGGTCCAGACTTGGGTTTCTTCTCCTGAGCAGCAACTTGTTTGATGTTCTTCTTGAAGTTCCCCTTCTTCTTCCCTTTGCCCTTTTTCTTGAAACTGGCGGTCTTATTGACCATCAACACTTGATGCTCCTTCTTGATTTCTACCTCTGCAGCCTTTAGCATTGCGAAGAGCTCGGGAATCGTCTTATCCATCCCTTGCATGTTATAGTTCATCACGAAGCTCTTGTAGCTTGGTGGCAGTGATTGAAGAACTCTGTCAATGACACTATCAACAGGAAGATTAACTCCCAGTTGAGTCAAGTGATTATGATACCCAGACATTTTGAGTATATGTTCACTGACAGAACTATTCTCCTCCATCTTGCAGCTATAGAACTTATTGGAGACTTCATATCTCTCAATCCGGGCATTTGCTTGAAATATTAACTTCAACTCCTGGAACATCTCATATGCTCCATGACGTTCAAAACGTCGTTGAAGTCCCGATTCTAAGCCGTAAAGCATGGCACACTGAACTATTGAGTAGTCATTAGCTTTGCTCTGCCAGATGTTCATAACATCTGGTGTTGCTCCTGCAGCAGGCCTGGCACCCAGCGGTGCTTCCAGGACGTTATTCTTCTGTGCAGCAATGAGGATAATCCTCAAGTTACGGACCCAGTTCGTGTAATTGCTACCATCATCTTTCAACTTTGCTTTCTCTAGGAACGCATTAAAATTCAACGGAACAACAGCACGGGCCATCTATCTACAATCAAACATAGACAAGCAAAATACTATCAGGTACTAAGTTCATGATAAATTTAAGTTCAATTAATCATATTACTTAAGAACTCCCACTTAGAAAGACATCCCTCTAATCTTCTAAGTGATCACGTGATCCAAATCAACTAAACCATAACCGATCATCACGTGAAATGGAGTAGCTTTCAATGGTGAACATCAATATGTTGATCATATCTACTATATGATTCACGCTCGACCTTTCGGTCTTAGTGTTCCGAGGCCATATCTGCATATGCTAGGCTCGTCAAGTTTAACCTGAGTATTCTGCGTGTGCAAAAACTGGCGTGCACCCGTTGTAGATGGATGTAGAGCTTATCACACCTGATCATCACGTGGTGTCTGGGCACGACGAACTTTGGCAACGGTGCATACTCAGGGAGAACACTTTTATCTTGAAATTTAGTGAGAGATCATCTTATAATGCTACCGTCAATCAAAGCAAGATAAGATGCATAAAAGATAAACATCACATGCAATCGATATAAGTGATATGATATGGCCATCATCATCTTGTGCTTGTGATCTCCATCTCCGAAGCACCTTCATGATCACCATCGTCACCGGCGCGACACCTTGTTCTCCATCGTAGCATCATTGTCGTCTCGCCAATCTTATGCTTCCACGACTATCGCTACCGCTTATTGATAAAGTAAAGCATTACAGGGCGATTGCATTGCATACAATAAAGCGACAACCATATGGCTCCTGCCAGTTCCCGATAACTCGGTTACAAAACATTTTCATCTCATACAATAAAATTTAGCATCACGTCTTGACCATATCACATCACAACACGCCCTGCAAAAACAAGTTAGACGTTCTCTACTTTGTTGTTGCAAGTTTTACGTGGCTGCTACGGGCTTAGCAAGAACCGTTCTTACCTACGCATCAAAACCACAACGATAGTTTGTCAAGTTGATGTTGTTTTAACCTTCGCAAGGACCGGGCGTAGCCACACTTGGTTCAACTAAAGTTGGAGAAACTGACACCCGCCAGCCACCTGTGTGCAAAGCACGTCGGTAGAACCAGTCTCGCGTAAGCGTACGCGTAATGTCGGTCCGGGCCGCTTCATCCAACAATATCGCCGAACCAAAGTATGACATGATGGTAAGCAGTATGACTTATATCGCCCACAACTCACTTGTGTTCTACTCGTGCATATAATATCAACGCATAAAACCAGGCTCTGATACCACTATTGGGGAACGTAGTAATTTCAAAAAAATTCCTACGCACATGCAAGATCATGGTGATGCATCGCAACGAGAGGGGAGAGTGTTGTCTACGTACCCTCGTAGACCGAAAGCGGAAGCGTTAGCACAACGCGGTTGATGTAGTCGTACGTCTTCACGATCCGACCGATCCAAGTACCGAACGCACGGCACCTCCGAGTTCAGCACACGTTCAGCTCGATGACGTCCCGCGAACTCCAATCCAGTAGAGCTTCACGGGAGAGTTCCGTCAGCACGACGGCGTGGTGACGATGATGATGTTCTACCGTCGCAGGGCTTCGCCTAAGCATCGCTATGATATGATCGAGGTGGATTATGGTGGAAGGGGGCACCGCACACGGCTAAGAGATCAAGAGATCAATTGTTGTGTCTATGGGGTGCCCCCTTGGCCACGTATATAAAGGAGTGGAGGGGGAGGGGGCCGGCCAAGAGGAGGAGGCGCGCCCAAGGGGGGCAATCCTACTCCAAGTAGGTTTTGCCCCCCTTTCCTATTCCAACTAGGAGAAGGGGGAAGGAGGAGGTGGAGAGAAGGAAGGAGAAGGGGGGCCGCGCCCCTTCCCTTTCCCAATTCGGATTGGGGCAAGGGGGGCTGCGCGCCACCTCCTGCGGCCCCTCCTCTTCCACTACTTTGGGCCCATGAGGCCCAATAACCCCCCGGGGGTTTCGGTAACCCCCCGGTACTCCGGTATATATCCGATAACTCCCGGAACCATTCCGGTGTCCGAATATAGTCGTCCAATATATCAATCTTCATGTCTCGACCATTTCGAGAATCCTCGTCATGTCCGTGATCACATCCCGGACTCCGAACAACCTTCGGTACATCAAAACTCATAATATAACCGGCATCAAAAAGTTAAGCGTGCGGACCCTACGGGTTCGAGAACTATGTAGACATGACCGAGACATGTCTCCGGTCAATAACCAATAGCGGAACCTGGATGCTCATATTGGCTCCCACATATTCTACGAAGATCTTTATCGGTCAGACCGCATAACAACATACGTTGTTCCCTTTGTCATCGGTATGTTAATTGCCCGAGATTCGATCGTCGGTATCTCAATAACTAGTTCAATCTCGTTACCGGCAAGTCTCTTTACTTGTTCCGTAATACATCATTCCGCAACTAACTCATTTAGTTGCAATGCTTGCAAGGCTTAAGTGATGTGCATTACCGAGAGGGCCCAGAGATACCTCTCCGACAATCGGAGTGACAAATCCTAATCTCGAAATACGCCAACCCAACAAGTACCTTTGGAGACACCTGTAGAGCACATTTATAATCACCCAGTTACGTTGTGACGTTTGGTAGCACACAAAGTGTTCCTCCGGTAAACGGGAGTTGCATAATATCATAGTCATAGGAACATGTATAAGTTATGAAGAAAGCAATAGCAACAAACTAAACGATCAAGTGCTAAGCTAACGGAATGGGTCAAGTTAATCATATCATTCTCCTAATGATGTGATCCTGTTAATCAAATGACAACTCATGTCTATGGTTAGGAAACATAACCATCTTCGATCAACGAGCTAGTCAAGTAGAGGCATACTAGTGGCACTCTGTTTGTCTATGTATTCACACATGTATTATGTTTCCGGTTAATACAATTCTAACATGAATAATAAACATCTATCATGATATAAGGAAATAAATAATAACTTTATTATTGCCTCTAGGGCATATTTCCTTCACTACGATCCTGGATTCAGCGGCTATGGGATCGCTTAGCTTCAGGCCAGGGAGAGATCCCTGCTCGGCTCGCTGGTGCTGGCAGCGATGGTGCCCGCGGGTGTCGTTTTCCTCCAAGGAGGCGCTGCCAAGGCCTTCTTCAGCTGCGCCCCTCTTCGAGCTGGGGGAAACCCTAGGTCCTTGTCTCTCGGACCGGATAGTGATCGAGCCTCGACGTCGTTCTCCTTCTTGAAGGCACTATCTTGCTCGCTCGAGGTGTCTCCGGTTTTGGCTCGGACGATGTTGTAGTTCTCGTTGGTTTGGCAGCGCCGCTCTTGGCTCGGTTCTGGTAGGTTTAGCTACGATGTATCTTCTGTTTGGGCCGAGCATCCTTTGTCTCTCTGCTCCGGGCACCATTTTTACGCATGTCTGCATTCGTGTCATGTGTTGTACCCCTGTACTGATTCTTTTTCTATCAATGGAATGATATGCAAGCTTTGTGTAGTTGAGAAAAGAGAACACTTAGGGCGTGTTTGGTTGTCATCTACCAATTTGCCCGCATTGCATGCTTGTCCTCACGGGTGGAGCCAGAAATTTTGTGAAGCCTGGGCAAAGTTTGAGCCTAACTATATAATCTAAAATTCAAATTTGGTGGTTGAACCAACTTTTTTTCTTGATAGCGCCTTTTTCAGGTAGGGACCAAAAGAACTGGTTTTTGAAAAATCTCAAAACTTTCGCCTTTTTTTGGCTCGAAAATACTTAAACAAATTGTGAATTCAAATTCATTTATCAGCAAAATATATAGTATTTTACCTTATCCAAATCTCCTTGTGTTCTAGCAGTCAACATTTTTTTGAAGCCTGAACCGTAGTACAATAGTTCTACGGTATTATATTAAATAAAACAGTATGTACAAGCAACAAAAAAAGAGGAAATAAAAGCTAGCCAATACCAAGTCTGGGCAACATATAAGAAATTAGAGGTTTGCTTCAATCCAGTCTCTAATCTTTACTGTTTTACTAGGTTTAGCTCTATAAACTGCCGCCATGAGAGTGTCTTTCAAGTAGAATTCCCAGGTCCTCAGGTGTGGTGCGGCATTCCTAAAATTTTGTCATTTCGGACTAGCCAAATGCTCCAACAGCTTGCCAAAACGATATCAAGAGCTATAGCACAAGGAAATGCTTCCATTCTGATGCAAATCTCATCCAAACTGGAGATGCCCCGGGGCCAGTGCAGAAGAACCTTATTCCAACAAGACCAAGCAAAACCGCAATCCCAAAAAATATGTAGTGACGTCTCTTTCATATGTTCATCACAGAGGGCATAGTTATAGTCTTCCAGGTACATGGATCTCCTTTTCAAAAGATTCCTTGAGTTAACTCTGTCATATAGTAACAACCAAAAGAAGAATTTGTGCCTTAGTTGGGCAGCTGATTTCCATAGGGCTTTGAACACTTGATGGCAACTGTTGGGACTTATCAAGCTTTTGTACATCTTAGTGACTGAAAAACCTTGATTTGTCCCAAGGGAGCTCCACTTATCTCTGCCTTGAAATTGACTTCTATCTAGAAGTTGATTCTGAATCTGCAGGAGCTATTGGTATGCTTGTGCTGACAGAGGTAACTGAAAGATCTCTTCAAGGTTTGATAGGTCCAGGATTTGAAGCAACGACATGTCTATGTTTATGCAGTAGGATGCCAGCTGGGAGTGGCTGCATTGCAATTCTGGACCTGCCCATTTATCTTTCCAAAAAGCAATGGTACTCCCAGAGCCAGCCTCACATAAAGAGTGCTCTTTATAAATAGGAAGCAGTTTGAGGATAGCTCTCCACCAGAAGGACCCCATTGCTCTGCCATCAGGAAGTTGCTGAGTGTAATAAGATTCCCAAATTATCTTTACCCAAGGTATGTCCTCTCTGTTCATGAATTTATGTAAATACTTCAGCAGTAGGGCTTGATTATGAGTTTCAATATTAAGGACACCCAGACCCCCATGTGATTTGGGAAGACATGCTTTGTCCCAGGCAATCATGGCCATACCTCTCTCCTATGACCCAAATTTCCTCCAAAGGCAGTGTTTTAAGTAGGAGTTGATCTGATGGATTACTGACTTTGGTATCATGAGAGTGGACATGAAGAAGGTAGGCATACTGGAGAAGACAGATTTGACCAATGCGAGCTTATCTCCAGTAGACAGTAAGGTGCTACAACCTGACAGTCTGGAGGCAATTCTTTTGAGCAGAGGGGAGTAATCCTCAACTCTGGGTTTAGTCAAGCCCAATGGCAAACCCAAATAAGGCAGAGGGAAATTACCAATTTAACAACCCAAAAGATGGGAGAGATCTTGCATCTTGAGGACAGGGGTGTTGATTGAGATCAGAGTGGATTTATCATAGTTGACCTTTAAACCACTGTAAGCAGCATAGTGGAGCAAAAGGTTCTTCACATGTTGTAATTGAACAGGTGAGGCAGGTAGCACCAGAAGAGTATCATCTGCATATTGTATCACAGGGAAGGTGGTGCATGATTGGTGTTGTAGAGGAGCTTGAATAAGCTGATGTGCTAAGGCTTCATTCAGCATGGATTGCAATAAGTCTGCAGCTAGCACAAAAATAAGAGGGGATAGAGGATCTCGTTGTCTGACACCTTGCTTACAAAGGAATTGCTTGCCTGGCACCCCATTAAGCAGCACTGAAGAGTAACCAGTGGAATAGATTTGCCTGATCCAGTTGATCCACTTGCTGCCAAAACCTCTTGCTGACAGAATATCAAATATGGTGTTGTGATTCAAGAGGTTAAAAGCCTTTTCAAAATCTAACTTTAAGAGCACAATCTCCTGTTTAGACTGATGACATTGATGAATGTATTCATATGCCCAGGCAAGGCAATCTTGAATGCATCTGTTATTAAGGAATCCATATTGATTTTCATGAACCATGTTCAACATTAACTTCTGCAGTCTGTTTGCCAATAACTTGGTGATGATCTTTAAAGTGCAGTTAAGCAAGGAGATAGGTCGGAAGTCCCCAGGGGTGATGGCAGATTCTTTTTTAGGGATCAAAGTGATAAAGGAGTAGTTAATACTCTAAATGTCTGCCTTCCCTTGAAATAAATCAAATATAAGTCTGTAGAAATCAGGAGCAAGGATGTCCCAACAGTGTTGTAGGAAAGCAACATTGAAGCCATCAGGGCATGGAGATTTATCAGCGGGTAACTTTTTAACCACATCATCAATTTCTGCAGTAGTAAATGGAGATTCTAGGTCCTGCATGTTTGAAGTTTGTGGAACCAGATGATGAAGCTGAAGTGGGTTGACTACCTCAGAAGAAATGCCCAATCTGTTTTTGAATGCTCTATAAAGAACATTAGCCTTAGCCTGGTGCTCCTGCACTTCTGCACCAGATTCATCCAGGAGTACTGCAATGAAGTTATTTCTACGCTTGATAGTTGCTTTGGCTTGAAAAAACTTGGAGTTTGCTTCACCAAATTGAATGTTTCTAATAGTTGCCCTCTGCTTCCAATAAATTTTCTGGAAGTGCAAGTTTGCTCAAGGTGCGCTTTAAGAATGTCTCTTCCCCATTTTTCTTCAGCCGACAGGTCTCTGAATTCCTCTAAATGATCAAAGAACAAAATGACCGCATTAGAATTGCTGATGGTTGTTTTTAGGTCAGATAGACCCCTAGACCAATTTTGAGCCCTTTCCTTAATCTTTTAAATTTGGCAGCTATAATCTTTGCACTATCAGTCTCTTGGACAGGTTGTTCCCAAATGTCTTTAACCACATTTTTGAAATCAGCATGTTCCAACTAGTAGTTTTCAAATCTAAAAATCTTGGATTTGGGGATAGAAGTTCCAATCTTTATGACACAGGGTGTATGATTTGACGTGGTTTTGGCCAGAGCAGTAGCCATTGTGTCAGGGTAACTAAGAGCCCAAGTTTCAGAAGTGAAAAACCAGTCAATTTTCTCCAAGAGTAGGGCATCTTGCTCCAGGTGAACTCTCTACCTTTAAGTGGGATCTCAACCAATGCTAGCTTACTAATTGCATCATTAAACTGCATCATATCTTGAAAATTTCCACCCCATTTGTTCTTGTTAGATGGATACCTCATATAATTGAAATATCCTATGACCAGCCATTCCATATCATCAGCTATCTGAAAATCTTGAAACCAATTGAGAAACTCCACTCGTTTATTTGATTGACAAGGGCCATAAATATTGGTAAGAGCCCATTTGTTCCCATTAAGTTTAGAAGTAAACTCAATGGTTAAGGAGAAATCATTTCTGTGGATAGTCTGTCCTGTGAATAACTGGTCGTTCCAAATTGTGATGAGACCTCCAGAAGCACCTACTGACGGCAGAAAGTCAAATTTGCATAGTTTTCTCGGGCAGAATTGCTTGATGTAAGAGCTATCGAAAGATTCCCTTTTAGTTTCTTGCAAAGTGAGAACCGAGCAGTCAGATTCAGAGATTTTATTTGCAATCGCCAACCATTTCTTATCATCATTAATGCCTCTAATATTCCAATTTAAAACACTCTAGTTTTGGTTCATTTAGGGAGGAAGTGAAACAGAAACAACACAGGACTTTACTGCTGAAACTCGGGCACAGATGAAAAGCAGTACACAGTTCATAACTAGCAAGTGTCTTACAACTGTTCAACATCATGTTCACAGATAGCAAAATACTCCTCTTGCAATACAAAAAGGAGTCATAATCCATGGAAAACAGGAACATTAAAGGGATCCATGACTAGCAGCCTCAGCTCTTGGAGCTGCTCTTCTCTTTATTCTCCTTCTGGCTGTGCTTCGAGACAGCAGCTTGTTTCCCTGTCTTCAGTTTCTTAGCACCCTCAGTTTGAGGTGCGCTCTGCCCTTCAGAGATATTGGCCTTGCAAAAGGAAGAAACCAGGTTTTTAACCACTTTGGTAGACACTGGAGGTGGTTCAGCATGGCAAGGTAAACAATTTTTGTCCATACAAGTTTTCTTTCTAAAACCTTGGTGTAATTCCAAAAATCTATGACTTCTCCTTACCTCTGTTTCAACTAGAGGCCGCTTATCCTTCCTCTTCTTGACAATGTGCACAACAAAGGTGGAGGAGGCCGAAGTGCCCACCATAGATGTAACACTAGTTGGAGTAGCAATCTTGCTCTGAGCATCTTCATTCTGCAGGAGACATGAGGGAGCTATGAATGAAACTGGCAGTTCTGGTATCGCAAAAGGTTTGTGAGTCTTGGAATCAGAGGCTTGCACTATATATCCCCAGACTTTAGACTTTACAAATTGCTTTGCCCACTCAAACTTTTCTGGTGAAAGTAAAAGAATAGACAAGAAATTCACCCATTCAATAGGCACTTGAATTACCTCTTTGTTGTCTGCCTTAGGAGAAAAATTCTCCTTCCAAATCTTTGCACCCTCTTCTCCCAAAAGTTGCTCATCTGTAGGTATGGTGGAGACCACACCTTTCTCTGCAATCATTGGATCTATGTCTGGAGTATGAATCAGAGTCATACCAACTTGAATGTCCGTGCAATTGTCCTTATAAAGAGGTTCAGGGAAACCAGGGGGTGCAGAGGTGTCAGAAATCTCACCTCCAGGAGAAATACCAAGTTGTGATGCTTCTGCATGTGACTCAGATAAATGAAATGCTTCTAGATGAGGTGCATACTGCTCTGCAGTTTGATGATCAGTACTGTGCCCTTGAGAATTATTCTGAACATGGTGCTCTGCCAATTCCAACTGAATGGGATCTATGAACTCTGCTGGGCTGTCAACTTGATAGCTGGCCAAGATTGCTTCCAGATTATGATCCAGAGTAGGAGGTGGCATGGCCCTTGGTGCAATCTGTGGTTGAGGCAGTTTAGGCTCCTGCACCCGGGGGGGGAGCACAACTGGTAGTCCCTCTTGCATATTCAGATCAGGTAGCACCTGAATCTGTTGCATTGGCCCATTGGCCGATTCTGCAGATGGAGCTGAATGGTGAGAGGCTGCCAAAGACAGAGTAATGTTGCTTTGGGGATCTACTTGCTGAAGGTGGTCTTGAATGATCAGAGCGTCATGTTCTTGTAAAGGTGCCATAAGGTCATTAAGCTCAAGGAATTCTCCAGGGTGCAGTTCCTGGGCAGCCAAGTTAGGTGGCAGTGCCCAGTGCCCCCACCAAGGGAGATCCTCATCCACTTCCATTTCCTCCGCAGCTACCATATTGTGAGGGAGTGCCAACTGTAACTGAATGTCAGGTTCATTCAGATCAGGAACAATTGGGTCTACATTAGGATTATGCAGTGGCAAAGGACCAATCATATGATTCATTTGGTTTGGATGAAAATTTGCTTGTTCAGGTACAGGATGAGGATTGCCATCTGCAGCAATGGGGTCTTCATCAGGCGCCTCCGCACCCAGAATGTGATCTTGCAGAATAATCACAGGTACTGTCTCAGAATCTGACTGAAAATCATTACCTTCTCCAATGACAATGCTTGCCGGGATGTCACTAAGAGATTCAACTCTGACCTTAATCAACAGACTCGCTCTATTACTTTTCACTCTGTCCCACTGCAATAAGATCCCAAAACTACTGACTGCATTGAAAAGTTCATGCATACAACGCTTGTCAAATGGGAAACCACAGAGCAGAAGCCAAACTTCTCTGTTGAGAACAAATCTACGCCAGTTCAGACCCTCATTGTGCTTTTGAAAGACAAAGTGCACATCTGTATACGGATAAGGACCGTTTTGCACCAGATCATCTCTATCAAAAGTGTTGTTCAACCTAACGTAGGCTTGACCAAAAGGGCAGGGAGCAATTTCTGAAAAACCCATGTGTTCGACATCTGTGAGAAATTCAGAGACTACCTCTCTGATGTTGTTGAAGTGTACCGGCAGGTCCGGCATGGGGATGATGGAGACGATCGCCCATTCCTCATGAGTCGGCTTCACAGCGCTAGCAGCAATGCGCACACGAGACGACCTTCCTTCAATCTCCAGCGCCTGATGTCCTGCGGGGATGAAAGGGGTGGGATCGAAAGGAAAGGTTGCCATTGCTGGTAGATCAGAGTTTGTGGATGAAGACGATGGCCGAGCAAGAGGAAGCCGGACTAGGCATGAAGGGGTAAGACTGGCGAGGTTGGAGGAATTCCTAGCGGCAGCGTAAAGACGGGCACCTACCGTAGGGGCAGCAAAACGAGGAAGGCAACCCGTTGACAGGCGGCTGATTGATTTGACTCGATAGGAAGGTGGTGGATTGCCTCGGAATCTCAAGGGTCATGTTGGGCCGGAGGACGTTTCAGGCGGAGATGGGCTGGCCTTGTGGAGTGGGCTGCGCGGATATCCCCGATTGGCAAGAAAAACAATCTTTTGCAATGTGACCCCATTTCTTACAGGCATGACATTTGATACGGTTTGTGCAACTGGGCCTGAAGTGGCCTGATTCCAGGCAACGAACGCAGAAAGGCTGACCTTTCTGGTTGGGCCTGCGGGTCGAGTTTTGAATTAGCGCATTTCCCTCCCTTTCATTGAAAGTCGCTGATGGCTCGAAGCCATGATTTCTCTCAGGCGCGGCATCACCGGAAGAAACTGTCGCATTAACTCAGGAGGAAGAATTTGATCTATTGGGGAAACGAAAAATAGCAGGAGATTGTAGTGCTTGAGCATAGGATTTCCTAGGATGCGAATTAAACACATGTGTCCATGCATCCGCTTTCTCTTTGAGATAGAGATCAAGCTCTGCTTCTGAATTGGGTCCTCCCTCCCCAAAGAGTAAGAAATTAGCGTTGAATTCTGGAAGAGATATGTTACCTCCTTTGATAATGGTGAGACCAACTTGTGAGGAAACCCAGAACTTGAAAGACCAATTTTGTAAACGCTCGACCTTGTAGAGCGATGCATAACCCCCGAAGCAGGACAGAAGAATGGTGGCAACGGACTGAACAAAGAGCTAGATCTTGGATCTTGTGAACTCCACCACCATAGGATATCCTTTGGTGGTGTCATCATCCTCGGCGTTGGTGCGAACTCCCCAGACTCTCCAGATCTCTTCCTGGAATTCATGCCCCTGGACAAAGTTAAGACTGGACAGAGACATAGCGAAACCTAACAATGGTGGACGCCACACCCGGAGTGGATTGCGGCGGGAGGAAGAGGAGGTTATGGGGCCGCCGTGGCCGGTGTGAACGACGGCGTGGATAGCAGGGTGGCCGCCGTGGCCGAAGCGACCAGCGACGGGGCTCTCAGACGGGGCTCTCTCTAATGGGTGGGTTTGAGTCCTCGCTAACCCACCATGGCATAAAAAATTTAAACACTAAAATCAAGCTGGCAAGATTGGTAGTCCGCAACGCCGAAACCACTTCCACGAGGCTAGGGGCTATGTTGTGTTAAAATACGAATATGGGTCACCCAAACATGAAGCAAAAAAAAATCTGACAAAATATCCGGTAACCAGTCAGCTTTTTAAAAAATTGACCATTAAAAAAACCTTGATTTAGATAGACAACATATAAAATAGTACAAAACTCCTGAGCCACAAATCTATCTATATTAATAATGAAGTAAAATTGTTAACACAGTAGTCATACAAATGTAATTCTAAAGTGAAATATCCTTAATGACCAACTCTCCGGCTCTAATCTTAAAATATAGACCTAAAAATAAGTCTATCAATCTCACCTAATAACGAGGGGGCAAGCAGCCGCCGGATGATGATGCAAGCCATTCCTAGGATTGATCTGCTGCGTAAGTCAGCTTTATAAAATATTAACCAGCAAAAAAGCCTTGATTCATATAGACAACATATGAAATAGTACAAAAATCCTGAGCCACAAATCTATCTACATTAATAATGAGGTGAAAATTTGAAAGTCGTACAAATGTAATTTTAAAGTGAAATATGCTCAATGACCAACTCCCCAACTCTAATCTTAAAATATAGACCTAAAAATAAGTCTATCAATCTCACCTAATAACGAGGAGGCAAGCAGCCGCCGGCGAATGATGCAAGCCGTTCCTAGAATTGATCAGCTGAGCAGGTAAGCTTTTTAAAAATTTGACTAGAAAAAAAGCCTTGATTCACATAGACAACATGTAAAATAGTACAAAAATTCTAAGCCACAAATCTATCTACACTAATAATGAAGTGAAATTTTGAACATAATAGTCGTACAAATGTAATTTTAAAGTGAAATATCTCCAATGACCAACTCCCCAACTCTAATCTCAAAATATAGACCTAAAAATAAGTCTATCAATCTCAACTAATAACGAAGGGGCAAGAAGCCACCGGCTGATGATGCAAGCCGTTCCTAGGATTGATCCGTTGAGCAGGTCAGCTTTTTTAAAAATTGACTAGCAAAGAAAGCCTTGATCAGATAGACAACATATAAAATAGTACAAAAATCATGAACCACAAATCTATCTAAATTAATAATGAAGTGAAATTTTGAACACAGTAGCCGTACAAATGTAATTTTAAAGTGAAATACTCTCAATGACCAACTCCCCGGCTCTAATATCAAAACATAAACCTAAAAATAAGTCTATGAATCTCACCTAATAACAAGGGGGCAAGCAGCCGTCGGCTGATGATGCAAGCTGTTCCTAGGGTTGATCCATTGAGCAGGTCAGCATTTTAAAAAATTGACCAGCAAAAAAACTTGATTCAGATAGACAACATATAAAATAGTAAAAAAATCCCTAGCCACAAATCTATCTACATTAATAATAAAGTGAAAATTTGAACATAGTAGTCGTACACGTGTAATTTTAAAGTGAAATATCCTGAATGACTAACTCCCCAGCTCTAATATCAAAATATAAACCTAAAAATAAATCTATCAATCTCACCTAATAACGAGGGGGAAAGCAGCCGCCGGCTGATGATGCAAGCCGTTTTTAGGATTGATCCGCTCCGGCTCAGTCCATTGGCGGCAAAGCACCCAACCCAGACCAGGCTCCGCTCGCCGTCGTCCCATCTCCAATCGACCCAGGGCGTCGCCGTCTGGAACAGCCAAACAAGCGGGACCGCGGGGAGGTGGAGCGAAAGCCCGGTTCTTGTTTTTTGAGAAAAGATCGGGGTGCTCGTCTCGAGCAAAACAACCGAATACACTACTGGTTAGGCCTAGGACGGTAGCCCAGTATTCCAGGCCACCTAACCCATTCATTACTGATGGAAGGAAGCCTGTTATTAGCTGATTAATGAAGCACAACCCGCCTAGTTGCCCGAGTAAACGACGATGCATTAACGATTTTTCCCTGGGCCATCGTAGCAGGCGTGTGCCTAGCGAGCCCGGGCAAGTGCCCAGGGTCATCGGGCGGTGGCTCCGCCACTGCTTGTCCTATTTGAGCCTGGCTGAGCAAAAACAGGCAAAAAACAAACATTTGCACATTGTTTGGCTGCTCGCATCTAGGCTTTCTGCATTAGGGGATCAATTTTGGCATGACTATTTGGTGTCCTGTATTGGCCTGGCACATGCAACTACACGGTGTTTGGTTGTATACACGAGATATGATTAAAAGTTAACAGCTACACATGGCGACTATGGTGGATAGCGGCGACGATGCAAGCAACTAATTCACCGAGTCGCCACAAATAAATGTTGCACGGATGGATGAATAGAAGGGCGATGAGGTAGATGACAAAGGAGAAAAAGATGCAGTGCGCGCGCCATGGCAACGGCGAGTAGCATGTAGCGTGCACAACAAACATGTTGATGGCGCATGAAGGCGCCGATGGAGAAGGCGAGCACCTAGCGACTGCTGCCATTGTAGAAGTACAACTCCACCTAAGCTCTACGCGCGGCCACATTCATCAAGTAGTTCGACACCTGCAACGAGCCAAGAAGCCCATGCAGCATTAGCACAAGCGACGATGACGACGGTGATCTGGCTGCCGGAGCGCCCTACATGGCGTTCCTGCGCCTTGCAGAGAAGCAACACGTGCGGTGGTGCCAGTGTAGTAGGACACAAGATATGAGGATTAGAAAGTATGAAGGAGATTAAGGAGTGTCACTAAAACACATCACACAGTTCATGAGGAAGATGCACATCTACTCGTCTACAATCGTCAAAACAGAAAATATGCAACACAAAAGTCGTATGAAACTGCGAGATGAATCTATTGGTCAAAGAAAATTTCAAATGGTCAACCGTGCGCGAAGAATTTGACAAAATTTGTCCAAAATAGCTCCAAACATGATCACGAAATTGAGCATTTACGATCGACGAAAACTACGAACGGATCGCCTGAACGGAACTATAACATCTATGCGCATCTTTTTCGTGTAGAGCTTATCTCAAATCGAAGCACTGTTGTGTAGATTAGAAGGGACAAGAAAGAAAAAGGATTAGAGAGCAGTTTAATGGAGGGAGGAGAAGATAGCATGCACGGGCTATGTACTAGCTCTCATCGCGCTGGCATACTCTCGTGCAAGGGGGCTCATGATGTGCGCTTGATGTGGCTCAACTCAGCCTGGCTTTCTGGAAACTGCCGATTCGACAGTTCCTAGTGGAACTGGCTGGGAGTTGCTTTAAATTCCGTGTGATGCAGACCCAAGTGAACGCAGGCTACCAAATAGTCAATTTTTTTCCTGCGTGGGATCTGGTTAGCCTGTATGCGGGCTATCAAACACACCTTAACACTATGACTAGCACTAGCCTTAGGAAAGATAAAATGTACAGAGTTCAGAGTTGGACCTTTTTTGAAACTTCAACATAAAATGAATCAGATACGAAAATATTTTAAAAAATTGACGCTTTTCCATGAAGATGTCCGGATGCTAGATAGCATGAAGCCTTTGGTAGAGGCCGCCGTCGCGCCATTCAAAATGGCACCCGAGGACAGGGCGTGGCGCGCCCGGTCGGAGCGTCATTAAAAGTGTCATTTCTAAAATATTTTCAAATCTGATTTACTTTGTGCTGAAGTTTAAAAAAAGGTCAAATATGAAGAGATGCTTTTTGGCTCCCAGGCTTAGATGAGCCCGAGAGTGAACAAAAAAATCATCAAAAATACTAAATAAATTCAAAAGGAATAAAAAAATGTGAAGAAAGATGAGTGAGTACGTGATGTCCGTGCTAAATTTCATAGCATTTGAATGTGCTCTCAGTAAAAAGACAAATTTGGAATCTATGAAAATTTTACCGTTTGTGCATTGTTTGAACCCGATTTTCATTTTTTTCTAAGATCTACTCATATGTCCAAATGCTTTGAAATTTGGCATGCACCTCACGCCCTAAAATATTCCACACAATTTTTTTTTATTTTTTTAATTTTTAGTATTTTTTTAAATTTACTGCTCACCGGGTGCGGATGAGCCCAGGCTCAGAATTAGGTATTCATCAAATGTGTCCATACTGACCACCCGAGGCTGACACGATAAAATCTTGGGTCAATATCTGCTTTTCCCGGGGTCCAGCCAGGGGCAGCCTAAAAAATTGGCTGAGAGGACGAGCGGATCCAAAGACCCGGCTCGTCCTGCATTCGGCAAATCGGTCCGATGGGATGTCATTCATGCAGGTTATTGAAAACAGCCAAAGGCGGACAAGTTCGGTTAGGCGACAAAGATGACCTGATTAGTGATTAACTTTGATCTCACGTGCATATATGCATGCCGTTTTTGTGCCGGCGGTGAACCGGTAGAGAAAATATGAGCCGACCCAATGTACACACGTATTCTGCTGTGAGCCAGGGCTCGGATAAAAACGTGTGCCACCTCAACTACGGCTCTTGCACGCTGCTTGCTTGAAATAAAGGCGCGCATGTTGGTTACCAAATTGGTTTGAGAAGCATGTGGATTTTTCTTTTCTTTTTTCCCACACAAGGACAAATGGGATGAGATCTTTTATCTTCTAGCGGTTTAGTTCTGAGATGAGAGTAAACGGCTGTAGTTTTAAACAAAAAATTGCCATCTATTTCCTTCGTTCCTAAATACAAGTCTTTTTAGAGATTTTAATATGAACTACATACGGATGTATATAGACATATTTTAGAATGTAGGTGCACTCATTTTGCTCTGTATGTAGTCCATATTGAAATCTCTAAAAAAACTTATATTTAGAAACGGAGGGAGTATGATAGAAACTGTCAGGTCGCTCTGAAGAAACTGCTACCCCTTACAACTAAAAATGCAAGCGAAATCATTCGCAAAATGCTATCTCTCCCCGACGAACGTTCGCTAGCTAAGAGGGTCCTTTGTCTTTGTGTATGCATCCATCAAACATCTAGATAAATCCAGAACCAGCCGTATCATAGTTGATTCTGCAACTTGATTACCATTAATTTCTGGAAGGGGACGAACTAGGATAGACACAATATTCATGGTGAGAAAATAGATGAATTGAAGATGGGTGGTACAAATCGAGGCCGAGGAATCTACATGTATACTCCCTTCGTTCTTAAATATAAGTATTTTTAGAAATTACAATAAGGACTATATGCGGATGTATATAGACATATTTTAGAGTGTAGATTCACTCGTTTTACTTCGTATGTAGTCTGTGTTGAAATCTCTAAAAAGACTTATATTTAGAAACGAAGGAGTAGATATTTCCACCAACAACATAGCTCACAAGACACATCTTACTTTAGGGCACTGCGTTTTGGCTCCAGGAGCATAAAGAATGATTCTGATTATTATTTTTGTACATGTTCACGTTAGTGTCTAAGGTGTGCTTGACAACTTCCATGTGAAACCAGAAAACCCAAAGTTCGATGGTTTAGAAATACAAAAAATTGGCGTCCATGTGAAACCGTCCCATCATCCCATGTGAAACCAGAAAACCAGAAAACCCATGTGCAGAAACGTCACGACCCATGGGACGACTTATGCCCGTTGTGTGGCGATGTCGAAGATGCAAACCGTATTTTTTTCAAGTGTATCTTGGCACAATTTTTGGGACTATGTTTGTGACGTTACTACGTGCAGCTAGGCACCTGCGTCCTTCGCATCCTTCGACAGCCTAAATGGGAGGCTAGCGGGCCTTTCACGCAAGATAGCTTGGTTGATTTTTGCGTCTTTAGCTTTGGCTCTTCAGCATATTAGAAACAAAGCCATAATTGAAGGCATCTTTACTAAACATCCAGCTAATGCATTGGATAATGCATTATACAAAATGACTATTTTCTTACAGCTGTGGAAGCCATTGAGTAAAGCCACGGAGGCATCCTCTCTTGATATGTTACCCAACAAACTTCAGGAGCATGCACAGATTCCCAGGGAGGGAAGCAGCGACCAGGCATGCTGATCTTCATCCATTGATCGTCATGCGTCTTTCGTCTTTTATCTAGTTTGTTTCGTTTGTAGTCGGCCTATGTGCCGTGGCCCTTTGGGTCTGTATCGAACTTCCACTTAATTTCTTGTTGTCGATCCTTGTTATAACCCTTCAATTCGCTAAAGCTAGGCAAGCACCTTTTAAAAAAAAATCTAAAAATCTATTATAGTACTTAAAAAAACGTAAAGTTTCATATTTCACTTTTCTTTTCACCGCCCCTTTGTCCAACTTTCCCCGTAACATAATGAACCATCTTAGTTTAGTTACTTTCTGAACAAATTTCACTTTAATTTGCTTACCAAACTTCATCAAAATATAAGGTAAATCATGGATAGGATTTGATAAAATTTATTCACACAATAGAATTAATATGAGCAGGTAAATCACAAACTAACTTACTAGAATATTTATATATTGTTGCAATGCGCGGACATTGTTCTAGTAAAAAAAAGTTACATACCATCCGGCATCTGTCTGCCCCTAATCCGCAGAAAATCTCTACTACTTAAAAGGAATGTAAAGTTTCATGTTTTACTTTTCTTTCCATCACACATTTGTTCAACATTTTCCATTATGATGATCAGTCATCTTAATTTAGTTATCTTCTGAATCAATTTTATTTTAATTACTCAGCAAACTTCTCATCAAAATATAAGGTAAATCATGAGCATGATTTGATAAATATTTATAAACATAAACACATTGACATAAACAGATAAATCAAAAACTAACGTACCTAAAATATTTATATTCCATTGCAATGCATTGCCCTAGTAAAAACGGTGCGTACCATTTGGCGGCTGTCTGCTCCCCCAATCAGCAGAAAATAGAAAAAGAAAAATAAGGGACAAAGAAGTTACCCACTGTCAACTTGTCAAGCGATGGATTATCCCTGGCGCGTGTGCGACCGATCAATGCCAACTTGTCCAGCACACTAGGAATCGTCAACGTTCAAGATCAAGATGGTTTAGCCGACGGTAATCCAGAGCGCGCACGGCTCCAGAAAGTTCCACGCCGCGAAGGTACCAGGTGACCTACCACCGTCCGCGTCACGGAGATTTTCCAACGTCACCGGACCGGAAAGGATCTCCGGTTTCCGCAGAGTCGAGTGGGCGAGTCCAGCGGCTGATGGACCATTCGAGCAAGAGCGTGCTCCAGCGGGCGACTTTGCGGCGACGATCATGGACCGGGACCAGGAACAAGAGCGTTCGGCTGCTTCGATGTCTATCTTTTGTTCCTCGCGCTGGTGTTTGATTTGACCGGGAGTTTAGCTCCAGCGGTCAGTGTTAATCGTATTGTCCACATTTTATACCAGTATTTGTTACTGTATAGTATTGGTTGGGGAGAATGTACCAACGTGCATCATTGGGTACGTAATAACGACGTATCGAACTAATTATCTCCGTTTTCTAACCTGAAGTGTACATTTAGCGCACGTGCAGGATTGCCTAGGGTAGCTGATTTTCTCTGTTCCCTCATCTCCAGTGTACTTACTTTTCTTGAGTCGGCTTTGATTCAATTGTTAGTCCAGCTAAATTAAATGAGTTTTTTTTTTGTCAAAAAGGAGGACGGCCCATGCGTCTACATTAGGACGATGCATACAGTCATACACATATTATTAAAAATGCAAAATCCAACAGTCAAACAACATCGATCCGAAAATAAAGCGACAAAAACCCGAGGCCGCATGACTTACGCGACAATAAGTCCACCAGATAGCTACTAACCCTATATTACAACATAATATTAAAACAAAAATACACAACTCTTACACTACGCCTTTAAGAAAGAATCGTCGCCATATGCGCCGATGATGGCGAGTCCAACACAGGTTGAACTCCGGATTCTTATCCCCGAAGCAAAGCTTCAACCCACCACCTTCAGCAAGTAAATGACGCAACCCCCGTCGGCATAGCCTGATCAGAGATCTTGCCCTTCCATAGAAATACATAAAGCCATCATTGAAGTCGTATGTACCATCATCCCTTATCTGGCCACCGACGCCTTGATAACCGGATACCACTAGACAAGACACCAAACGACAGATGTCTCATACCGCCTGCCTCCCACCACTGTCACACCACCTTTGATCTAGTAGCAACAAGCTAAACATGAGACCTCCGCCAGAGTCATCATGGAGCATGTGCCGGTAGCAGGCATGACTTGACGTCCCCGCATGAGACATCGTGTGTAGCATCTGCCGGAGGCTTCATCTACCAGTGGTAGGCACTGCTCGACGACTCTTGAAGAGATGCATTTGTCACCTACCAAGCCGCATCGAACCCAATCTGCTGATGGAGGGATGTCCAATACCGCCACCAGCCACAGAAAGGCCATCACCATCTTGAGATCCATACTCTGGGTCGCCCACGACCTCGGAGTCCGCCGCTGTCAAAGAAGAGAGACCGCTGCGCCGATTCGGGTGCTATAGGGAGCACCCATTGCCGCGCCAGCCGCTATCGTCACCCATACAATGGCAACTGCCGCCACGACCGTTAGATCCATCTACTAGGCCCCGAATCCCTCGCACACCGCCCCATGGCCAAACACGCTTGACCTCTCGTCGTGCTGACGAGTAGGCCACCACCAGATCTGCCGCCCGGGGCTACTGCCACAGCATCCGCCGCCATGCGAAGACCGATGCAGATCTGATCCGGAACAACGCATGTGCATCATGGCACACACGGCCGAGATCGGCCAGCCGCCCAGGTGCCATCGTAGCCAACGCCAACAACGCCCACGCGACGCCCACCATCATCAAGCCACCGCGACACTCAATTCCCTCCGCAGGCCGAATGGCCCGCCGCCATCTGGACCACACGAGATCCAGCCCAGATGAGCCACTGGGCAAGGCGTTGCACCATCTTATCTAGCCACGGCTATGGTGGGCTGAGCCGCCGCTACACACGGGCCAGACAGATCTGACTCTGCACACTAGCTGCCTGCTCACGAAAATCCCAGTCGCCACCATCCCCGGAGCAGGCGTGAGCTTTGCCGACGGGCTCCTCCGACAACGGCTAGGCGAGAGGGAGACAGATGGGGAAGGTAGGCCACGGCGGTGAGGGTTTCCCCCATGTCTCCAAGGATGGTGACACGGGGGCGGGCTTGCTAGGTGGGTTCAGCATTTCACGACCTATCATGCCTTGGGTCGTGTCAAGCTCGGACCAATCAGTTTAGCCAAACCCATTGTGCCATGGCGACACGACATGGGTTCCTTGACGGAGCATGTCGACGGGTGATCGTACAGATCAGAGCTATGATGCAATTCCTAGATTGTACGATCAGGGGTTAAAACACTCCACACACTCTCTCTCTCTCACACACACACATTACTTGGGTTGAGGCCACCACGAGGTATATAATACCCTACTCATGCTTATAGTGTTCTTCATATATCGATTTCTTCACCAAGAAGATAATGGAACATCATTTGGATCCACAGAGACTTGTTTAATACTCCCTCCATCTCAAAATAAGTGACTCAACTTTGTACTAATTTTGTAACCAAAATAAGTGACTCAACTTTGTACTAAATTTAATACAAAGTTAGTACAAAGTTGAGTCACTTATTTTGGGACGGAGAGAGTAGTAAGTAAAGACATAATCATATCAACCTTTTCACTCAGTGAGGAAATTTCCTCAAAAAAGTTACCCTTTTACTTGTTGGAGATCTTCCAAGGGTGATTCCCATAAAGGTTCCACCTGCAGCTGGGTCTAAAACATTTCCTAGACATAAAGTTTAGTTATACATAGAAAGTTTGTACTACCATCCAGATACTTAAACCATGAGTAGAAAAATTCTTCAACATAGTTTTCATCATTTCCCAAGATTGGGCAACATATTTTTGATCAAGTTTTTAAAAGTTTATTATTTGATTTCTCGTTTTGCAGGAGGATAGTACTTTCCCATAAAACCATCTTTGCATTTTGTCCAAGAATCAATCCTTTTAAGTAAAGACAATAACCACTCCTTAGATCTACCTCTTAAAGAGAAAGGAAATAATTACAGTTTTATAATATCACTCTAAACTTCTTTATATTTTTGCATATCACATAATTCAACAAAATTATTAAGATGAGCGGTAATATCTTCATTATGGATCCAGAAAACTGTTCTTTCGTAACAAGATTTAGGAAAGCATGTGTAATTTCATATGAATCCATAATAGTGGTGGGAGGATCAATATGAGTGCTAATAAAATCGTTATTACTACTACTACTGAAACATAGAGCTTGGTATTCTTAGCAATAGACATGATTGCTAGAATGGAAATAGTAACTAAAGTTTTTTGATACCTTTTGAAGATTTTTTAGCAAGCAAAGAAGCAAGCAAACAAAATATTAAAGTAACTAGGAAAAAAAAGATAACAAGAATGCAGTGTGGTAGTGTGAAAGACATGGTTGTTTGTAGAAGAACTCCCCAACAATGACGCAAGAAATCTTGCTCGCTCTCTTGTAAAAGTGGTTGGGTATCCCCTAAGTGTAAGGGTGATGTAACCTAGCAATAAGTATTTTCCTCGATTAGAGATCCAAGGTTTATTGAACCAGAAGGAGTTCTTCAACAAACAAAGTCACTGGTACCTGCACACACACAAAGAAAACAAGCTTGCCCCCAACACGGAAGAAGGTTGCCAAGTTTATTGTCTTGCTAGTTACAAGAATAATTGCACAGGATAATGATAGTTGATAGATAGGTAAATGGTACATCAATGAATAGTAAATTGTAACAAAGATTTCAATACTGGAGAATACACCCTAGGGGCCATAGGTTCACTAGTGGCATCTCTCTCAAGCATACAAGTGTGATGTGGTGAAAAAATTACAAGTGAATAACGATTAAATTTTAACATTTATATTTATGACTATGATCATTCATGGCATAATCTCGTGTAGGCATTATGTCTGTGATATGTAGACCGTTGTCCAACCACATATACTACTAATACTCCACTCACTACAAAAAATACACTTCCGTGATGATACGTGTTTGCCACAGTAGGTCACATTTTTTGCCATGCATGTACATCCATGATGATTTTATGACAGAATCAAGATAGTCATACATGTGCTGTCGTAGAACTGTTCCATGACAATACCAAAATTATCATCACGAAAGTGCCCACTTCCATGACGATAAATGGCGCGTCATGGAAGTGCTTTCATCAAGGGTAACCAACACTTGGCATCCACCGTAATGGGTTGCCGTTAAGCTATCGAGTTCCGGTTTGGATCCGATAACCCGTTAACAGCCCGGATCAATGGGGATTTTCCACGTGTAAAATCTTCATTGGCTGCAGAAAACACGTGTCAGCTCACCGTTGGGACAGATGTCATCCAATCATTGGACAGAAAGCACCAATGATACGTCGACGCGTGGCACGGCCCAACAGAGGCCCATTCCTGTGAAAAGGCCGGGCCCCGTTTGACTTGGTCAAAAGATAGCAGGCCGGCCCACGGAAAGCCTGTTAACGGCATGTGCGCACATAGCCCATTTACAGCCCGCTAACCCAGAGCCCGTTACGGCCTATCCGAATGAGGCCCAGTAGCGTCATCTGGGCCATCCAAATATGATTCCAACCCGTTGTAACTTCCGACCCATGTATGGCCCATGACGTCTTTCGGCCCATATGAGGCACTTTGTAA
The DNA here is from genome assembly GCF_003073215.2 of Triticum urartu. Lineage (NCBI taxonomy): Eukaryota > Viridiplantae > Streptophyta > Magnoliopsida > Poales > Poaceae > Triticum > Triticum urartu. The sequence continues at coordinate 341,300,038 of NC_053026.1, forward strand.
CTCTTGGCCCATTAACGGCCTGTGGTGAAACTGGCCCGTAATGAATAGTATATCGCTTTATACCCATTAACGACCCATTATTCCATCGGGCCATTTCAAGCCCATGTTATCTTTCGGCCTTCTTAGGGCCCATTCATTCTTGGGATCATTTCCAGCATTCGGTTACTTATGGCCTGTTACTAGCCTTTTTGCTTGTGGGCCAAATTCAGCCCGTGGTTACAGTCGGCCCGTTTGTGGCCCATTAATCCGTCGGGCTGTTTTCATAGCGTCCTCAAATACGGCCGATTAACGATGGCCCATTATGGTCGGCCCATGAACGGATAATTCCAACTCTAGCCCGTTTAAGGCCCATAATGCGGTCTGTTATTGGCCCATGTTTGGCCAATTAATGATACGGCCTGTAGAAGGCCCATTGATGCTACGACCCATAGAAGGCCCATTGTTTCTACGGCCCATAGAAGGCCCATTGTTTCTACAGCCCGTAGGAGGCCCAGGGTCACTACAGTAAATATGTAACCCATGGTTATTGTGGCCTATGTCGGTGTGAAAACCGGCGGATCTCGGGTAGGGGGTCCCGAACTGTGCATCTAAGGCGGATGGTAACAGGAGGCAGGGGACACAATGTTTACCCAGGTTCGGGCCCTCTCAATGGAGGTAATTCCCTATGTCCTACTTGATTGATCTTGATGATATGAGTATTACAAGAGTTGATCTACCACGAGATCATAGAGGCTAAACCCTAGGAGCTAGCCTATGATTGTGATTGTTGTTGTCCTACGGACTAAACCCTCCGGTTTATATAGACACCGGAGGGGGCTAGGGTTACATAGAGTCGGTTACAAGGGGGGAGATCTACATATCCGAATTTCCAAGCTTGCCTTCCACGCAAAGGAGAGTCCCACCCGGACACGGGACGAAGTCTTCAATCTTGTATCTTCATAATCCAATAGTCCGGCCAAAGTATATAGTCCAGCTGTCCGAGGACCCTCTAATCCAGGACTCCCTCAGTAGCCCCTGAACCAGGCTTCAATGACGATGAGTCCGGCGCGCAGATTGTCTTCGGCATTGCAAGGCGGGTTCCTTCTCCGAATACTCCATAGAAGATTTTGAACACAAGGATCATGTCTGGCTCTGCAAAACAAATTCCACATACCACTGTAGAGAGTATATTATTCCACAAATCTAATCTGCTACAACTTTTTATAACGTGACATCACGCTATGGCCCGGTCATTATTCGAACCGTTTTTCTCAACCAGCTACCGCACATATTGCGAGGCGGTTTTCTTGGCACGTCTTGTCAATACGGGTGTGGGTAACCCAACCGCGCCATCAATCACGACGCTTGGGGAATAAGCGAGTTTACCAGGCAAGTGGGGAGGCGCAGAATCCCTGCTGCCTTTATAAGGGGATAATGACTCCCTTTCGCACCCACGCTTTCTTCTTCCAGATCCATTCACCTTCGCCCGAGCTCCAGCGCCCGAGCGTTGTCTTCTCCGCCCACAAAGGCCTTCCGAAAATGTCCGGATCTGGAGTAGGAGGCAAGTGGATGGCCTCTACCGTCCAGGAGAAGCATATCAAAAAGCTTAGTGAGGCCGGGTATCTGGCCAAGAAAATCGGCCACCGTCTCCCGATGGCGGGACAGACCGTCCCTACTCCGGAACCCCAAGAGAGGGTTGTATTCCTCCCTCATTTTGTCCGCGGGCTAGGGTTTCCCCTCCACCCGTTCGTTCGCGGCATCATGTATTATTACGAGATTGATTTTCATGATCTATCCCCCAATTCCTTCCTCAACATCTCGACATTCATCATCGTGTGCGAGGCTTTTCTCCGCATCTCGCCACACTTCGGCTTATGGCTGAAGATCTTTAATGTGAAGCCCAAGGTGGTGAGCGGCGAGCACGCCGAGTGCGGGGGCTTCATGGTGAGCAAGATGCCCAATGTCACATGGACAACATGTACTTTTGATGATTCCATCAAAGAGTGGCAACAGTAGTGGTTTTACATCATTGAGCCGCGCGACACGGAATGGGCCGCTGCTCCAGAGTTTCGATCCGCAGCCCCCCTGCGGCTTACGTCCTGGCCTAAGAAGGGCCTGAACTGGTCTTCATCCGACGAACTATCTATGCTCCACATGCACGTTAAAGATACATAAGACAAGAAAATCGAACTTGTCAATGTAGTCCAGGTGATGTTAGTTTGCCGGATCCTGCCTTGTCAGCACCGGACTTGCAATCTATGGGAATTCAATCCGGCCAAGCACCAGAACCTGCGAAAGCTCTTTGGCTCCTCGCACGAAGACATCTGGAAGGTGCTTTTCAAGTCCGGCAAATCATGGACGGACTCGGCCGTGGACCGCGGGTATCAACTGTCCTGCCCTGCAAGCTCGGCAAGTTTCTATGCGTTTTATCCGCATAACCCAAGGGAAATGCTTAATGTGTTTTCCTCAACTCCCCTAGGGCTGGACGAAGAAGGCGGGGCGGATCCACTGTCCAGCCCCGTTGCTCGAAGAACCGGCCGGCCCACTTCCGACGAAGATGTTGGTCCCGGCGCCGTACAAGGCGCCGAAGAAGAAGACCGGGAAGGAGGCCAAAAAGACCCGGGGCGGCCTTCGTCGCCACGGCACTTCAGACACAATATCCAAAAGCTCCAACGTTCGTTCTGCCTCCGAAGAGGACGACGAGGAGGAGGAAGACGAATCCTCAGCGGGGGGAAGAAAGAAGAGGGCGACCTCCATACACTTGGAGGCCGAGTCACCTAAAAGGGGAAAAGCTCCTCTTCTGGAAGAGTCCACTGCCGCCGCCGATAGCAGCCCGGCGTGGGATCCCAGGGCCCAGCTCCTGGTGAACTCGTGAGTATAAAATCCGAACACGTTTATGCATCCAGACTCATCGTGGCATAATATTTTAACCTGAGCTATATTTTTTGTAGTCCGGCGAGGTCCCGCACCGAACGATCCTCATCAGAGGATTTGCTGAGCTCGGATGCTATGGAGAGCGGGACGCCCCCGAAGGCTCCTTCCCCCAAACATGTGAATAACACCGAGGCTTCGTCCCAGAAGGACCCCGACCAAGGAGGGGGGGGGGAAGAGATCGTGAAAGCGGCGCCTGGAGGTCAAACTTCGGGGGCCGGAGACATGGGGGAGAAGATTCCCATGGGAGTCGATGGCGGGAGCCATCTTGAATTTGGCTCCCAGTCGGACACAATTCAGGAGACCAATACGGCTCCAGAATCAAGCAGGCGGCCTCCCTCGGCTGGAGGGGGCGTGCCTGTTCCACCGGCAATCTTTGTCCAGCCAGAGGTGCCGGATGTTTTGTTGGCGGCGCTGAAGAGCGCCTCCATCATCGATGAACACCGTGCCCTGATGGGTGCGGTGATTAAGGAGATTCAGTCTGTTGAGAGTGGACCGAATGAAGCCTGTATCAGCCTTATAAAAGGCTTTGAGGTATGTTTTATGAGATTTCGAAGAGTGTCATAGTATGGATAGTAGCCCCTGATACACTGTTCGGTGCAAGAAAGGACCGGAGAGAGGATCAAATTTATGTTCGCAGGAAGACTCACTTGATGACATCTATCTCTCTTCTTTTATAAGCAGGCGTCTGCAGCGGCTGCTGCCTCTCATGCTGCGGAGGTCTCCGGACTGAATCAAAGTCTGGAGCGGGCCAAAGAAGAACTTGGCCAGTTGAAAAGGCAGTTGGAAGATAAACAAGGTATGCGCAAGCCTTGTTCGGGTTCAGTGTGAACAAATTCTCAGTATGATAAAATATGTTTCATTATTTGCGCTAGGGGCGATGACTGAAGTCGAGGCTCTGAGGAAGGCTGTTGCCGAGGCCGAGGAAAAGGCAGCCGCAGAGCAGGCTCTTCGTGAGAAGCACGAGGCCAGGGTTATTGAAGCTGAGCAGGAGCTTCAAGAGTCCATGAAGAAATGCGAGACCTTGGAGCATAGTTTAACGGAGAAAAGAATCCGAACTCGCCAGGGCTCATCAGGCCGCGCGCGATGCCCAGGGGGAAACCCAAGGCGCTCTGAAGGAGATCCAAGAGGCGAGGATGATCGCGACGGGTAAGGCTTTTTCCATGTAAAGCAAGTATTTGAGGAGAAAATCATGTTTCTAATTTTGAGTTCGGATTTCTCCAGGGGTATTTGCGGGACTGCCCCTTAGCATATTGCTACCTCTTGAGCACTGCGTTGGTTTTCCCCGAAGAGGAAGGGATGATGCAGCAAAGTAGCATAAGTATTTCCCTCAGTTTTTGAGAACCAAGGTATCAATCCAGTAGGAGGCTACGCGCAAGTCCCTTGTACCTGCACAAAACAAATAAATCCTTGCAACCAACGCAAATAGGGGTTGTCAATCCCTATAAGGCCACTTACGAGAGTGAGATCTGATAGATATGATAAGATAATATTTTTGGTATTTTTATGTTAAAGATGCAAAGTAAAATAAAGGCAAAGTAAATAGCAAAGGAAATAACTAAGTAGTAGGAGATTAATATGATAAAGATAGACCCAGGGGCCATAGGTTTCACTAGTGGCTTCTCTCTAGAGCATAAGTATTCTACGGTGGGTGAACAAATTACTGTTGAGCAATTGACAGAATTGAGCATAGTTATGAGAATATCTAGGTATGATCATGTATATAGGCATCACGTTCGAGAGAAGTAGACCGACTCCTGCCTGCATCTACTACTATTACTCCACTCATCGACCGCTATCCAGCATGCATCTAGAGTATTAAGTTAAAAACAGAGTAACGCCTTAAGCAAGTTGACATGATGTAGATGGATAGACTCATGCAATATGAAGAAAACCCCATCTTGTTATCCTCGATGGCAACAATACAATACGTGCCTTGCTGCCCCTACTATCACCTGGAAAGGACACCGCAAGATTGAACCCAAAGCTAAGCACTTCTCCCATTGCAAGAAAGATCAATCTAGTAGGCCAAACCAAACTGATAATTCGAAGAGACTTGTAAAGATAACCAATCATACATAAAAGAATTCAGAGAAGATTCAAATACTGTTCATAGATAGACTTGATCATAAACCCACAATTCATCGATCTCAACAAACACACCGCAAAAAGAAGATTACATCGAATAGTTCTCCACAAGAGAGGGGGAGAACATTGCATTGAGATCCAAAAAGAGAGAAGAAGCCATCTAGCTACTAACTATGGACCCGTAGGTCTGAGGTAAACTACTCACACTTCATCGGAGGGGCTATGGTGTTGATGTAGAAGCCCTCCGTGATCGATGCCCCCTCCGGCGGAGCTCCGGAACAGGCCCCAAGATGGGATTTCGTGGATACAGAAAGTTGCGGTTGTGGAATTAGGGTTTTGGCTCCGTTTCTGATCGTTTGGGGGTACGTAGGTATATATAGGAGGAAGGAGTACGTCGGTGGAGCAACAGGGGACCCACGAGGGTGGAGGGCGCGCCTGGGGAGGGGGGGTAGGCGCGCCCCCTACCTCGTGGCCTCCTCTTTTCTTTCTTGACATAGGGTCCAAGTCTCTCGGGTCTTATTCGTTGAGAAAATCACGTTCCCGAAGGTTTCATTCCGTTTGGACTCCGTTTGATATTCCTTTTCTTCGAAACCCTAAAACAGGCAAAAAACAACAATTCTGGGCTGGGCCTCCGGTTAATAGGTTAGTCCCAAAAATAATATAAAAGTGGATAATAAAGCCCAATAATGTCCAAAACAGTAGATAATATAGCATGGAGCAATCAAAAATTATAGATACGTTGGAGACGTATCACATATCGGATGCCGCCCAATTCTACCGAGCCGAAGAAGGGAACACCGCGGATAAGCTCTTCTGGTCACAGTTTCTGGCGCCGAATTATCCGGTGCCTTTTGCCGATCAACTGAAACAGCTGATCGAACTGCATAGGGCAGCCGAACTAGCCATGAAGGATTTGATTATCCGGCTATGGCCTGCCGAGCCGATTCCAGGCAGCTACTTCGGGCTCGTGAGGCGGCTTGTGAGTGCCTGCCCTCGACTTGACGTCATCAAGTGGTCGGTCTGTATAGAGGGTGCGCGAATGGCCTTCGCCCGCGCAAAGGTGCACTGGGGGAAGATGGATGCTGAAAAGCCGATGACCGAGGGACCGCCAGAGGGGAAGGAGCACCGCAAGCCTGAATTATATTATGAAAGTGTCCTGAAAGGATCCTGCCTTGCGGCGGAGCAATGCACCAAGGACATTATATTTCCATGAATACAATCATGTCCTTTGTAATGTTTGAACAAGGTCATTTCTATTATTTATTGCCTGTTATTTAAGAGTTTATCCTCCTGCGTGTCGTGGTTCCAAGTCTGACAGTAGTGTAGGGGGGTAAGTATGGAGAGGCAAGATCTTAGCTATGGAGAAGTTGTAAGAACGCAAGGTTTACGAGTTCAGGCCCTTCTCGGAGGAAGTAATAGCCCTACATCTCGGAGCCCGGAGGCAGTCGACTGGATTATGAGAGTATGAATTACAGGGGTGCGAAACCTTTACACTGAGGAGGGGGGTGGCTTATATAGAGTCCGCCAGACCCCTCCGGCCCTCAGTTATGCAGGGTTTTAAGTACATTAAGGTCGGGCGTTACTGGTAACGCCCCTAATAAAGTGCTATGATGACCATAAAAGCTACTTAATGACCGACCGTTAGCGTGCGGAGTGACTTTAGGTCTCCTGGCCGTCGGGTGGTTGGATCTTGGTCGAGTGGTTGCTTCTTGGTCGAGTGTCTTCGAGTCCCTCGAGTGAAACACCGCCAAGTCGATTGAAATGTGATTTCTTCTGGAGGTGTCCTTGGGTAGGTCAGTTTGGACAGGTCCATGACCCTACCCTAGGTACATAGCTTCAGCATTAGCCCCCGAATGGATCGAGGTTTGAGTGGGAAAGGGTTTGAGCACATCTCCGACTCATTTTTCATGTCGTGAGCATACCTTGTTTCGGATCAATGGACCAGAGTGATGACAACAACTTTCTTTCCAGTCGCCTTGATCCATTCTTAGGTTTTGTCGAGTGAGTTCTTATACTTGAAGAGTTCTGAGTGACGGTGCGGAGGAGATCTTCGGTCCGACGAGTTGTTCTGCTGCCCACGGATTTCGTGGGATCCAAATTTCGGGAAGCGCGCGGGACGGGAGAGGCCGCAGTAAACGGATGGGATAGCGCAGAGCCGCCTCGATCGCCATAGGATTTGGCAGGGCCGTCCAGGCCTACCAGTCAGCCACTCGGAAGCAGCCTCATATAAGGCGTTGGGCCAGGGCTCTGTTCCGCACGCCACCATTCTCTCTCAGTTTTCTCCCGATTTCTCCGCCACCCTTGCTCCCGTCTCGTCGCCGGATCTCCGCTCGAGCTCAAACTGCCACCATGGGGAAGGACAAGACGGCGGCGCTGGAACACGCGAAGAAGGAAACCGTGAAGGCGAAGGGCAAGCAGACCAACCGGGGCGGATCCTCGTCGAGGTCTGGCCTGTCGGCGGGCTGGATCCAGGGCGACTGGATCCGCTTGACAATCACGCAGGACGACCTCGACGACCTGGTGGAAGGGGGATTTATCCCCCACAAGTCGGCTCAGCTCCCGGGAGACTAAACTGAGCCGCAGCCCAGAGAGGGTGAGTGCGTCCTCTTAGCAACTCACATAGATCGTGGGTTCTCGCTGCCTCCCCACCCTTTCTTCCGGGGTTTTTTGAACTTCTTTGGGGCTCAGCTCCACCATTTTACTCCGAATACCCTAGTCTATCTGGCCGCTTTCGTGTCTATGTGCGAAAACTTCTTGGGCTGTCGACCGCACTGGGGGCTCTTCAAACATATCTTCACTTGCCATTCCCAGTCGGTCAAAAAGACCAAGTCGAGTGATGAGAGGACTCGGGTGATCCAGATGTGCGGTGGTCTGGGGATCCAGATGAGGAGCAAAAGCACTTTCCCAGCGATGATCCTTCCTGACTCGGTCCGGGGCTGGCAGTCGACTTGGTTTTACTGCAAGGATCAGCCGACCCCTGGCCAGTCGACTGGGCTTCCTCCTTTCTCCCTGGCTCGAGTGGAGAAGCCTGCTCCCCTGAAGATAGTTCCAGAAGAGAAGGCGCAGGTCAAGGAGCTGGTCGAACGGGTCGTCCATCTCGTCCACGACGGAGTGACCGGGATGGATCTGCTGGAGGTCTTTCTCGGTCGACGCATCCAACCCCTTCAGGCTCCGATGTGGATGTATTCTAGGCTCGAAGATACCACTCGGATCCACCCGGAGGAGGTCAGTGAGGACACCTTGGAGAGCTGGTTGAGAGGAATCACTGGCAACAAAGACAACCCTCGGGGATCCAGGAGGGTGACTCCATTCGACAACTCGCGCCAGCCGGAGCAGGTGTGTTTCTATAAGTAACTTTCCGACTCTCCATGTGATGTCCCGTTTGCGGTCGACTGAATGTCTTTTGATTGTTATTTTTTTAGGCCCTCATTGAAATGTACTCGATGCCCAATGGAGAGCAAGGGCAAGACTTGGAAGGCGAGGCGAGCGGCGGCGACAGTGGCGAGTGGACTTCTGATGGTGAAGAGGATGGAGAAAGCAAAGAGTCAAGCGACGAAGAAGAAGTCGAGTCGCCTCCTCGCAGGGAGAGGCGATCCAAAGTTGCCCAAGAACGACCGAGCGTCCGTGAAAAGGCGACTGCTCAAGCTGGTCAATCTTTGAAGTGTCCTCGGATCTCTTCACCAACCCCGACCGAGAAAGCGCCCAAGCACCCCAAAGTTGCGGAGCCGAAAATCCGGAAGGCGTTGCCGAAGATTAAGATTGACATCCCCGTCGCTTCTGCGTAAGTGTCTTCCTCTGTATACACTCGATGCTCAGCGCTGTTTGTTTTTCTTATTTTAACCGGACGAACTTTGGAACTGCCAGCGCTGCCACTTCTAGGACCTCAGCTTACAGGGATGATGATGAGGTGATGGAGGATGCGGTCACGTCAAAACTGGGTATGACTCCTGCCATACTGTCTTTATTTTGGCCGATTCAACTGCAACGTGTACCATTGGGTGATGTGATTTTGACGATTGAACTTTGCATAGCTCCCAACGTTATTGACCTCCCTGATGATGATGAAGAGCCCGAGAGGCCTTTGACGAGGAAAAATAGGCAGGCTCCTACAAGCGAGGCGCCACAGTCGACGCCAAGGACGGAACCAGTCGTTCAGGACACTGGCGACGCCAATCGGGGTTCTGTTACCTTTGCTGTGCCACTGTCGAGTGCCTTGCCCTCTTCGTCGAGTGCTCAGGCTCCCGTCGACCCACCTTCAGTTTTTGCGACCCATCATGTCCCGGAGGACGAAGCGAATGCTGTCAAGGAAGCCATACGTCAGGCGGGCATCATGATGAAGAAGATGAGGATGGTGCGGGACGCCAGTCAGGCTGCCTACGACGCCAGCTCAGCCCTCCAAATCAATGTTCAGGTTAATTGGTCACTGCTTGTTTTGTTAGGATATGTTATCTGAAGACTTTTTTCCGAAAATCTTTGCATCTGTACACCCACTGGGTGCGTCGATTGAAATTTTTGAACCGGTGGGGGCATGCTGAGTGCACCCACTAGGTGTAGTCCCCGAGACTACGGTGGATTGCTGGCAGTCAACTGTAGTCGTTGTATTTTTTCGAATGTATAAACCAAACTAGTAGTTTGTCTCTTCCATTCGGTCTGGTTGAGTGGGATCAGAACTGGTGGGGGCACGCAAAGTGCACCCACTGGGTGTAGTCCCTGAGACTACGGTGGACTGCTGGCAGTCGACTGTAGTCTGAGTTCTACTTTCTCTCTTTTTGCCTTTTTTTTACTTCTTGGACTCGACTTCGGCGGGCCGATCGAGTGGGATCAGAACCGGTGGGGGCACGCAAAGTGCACCCACTGGGTGTAGTCCCCGAGACTATGGTGGACTGCGGGCAGTCGACCGTAGTCTTAGTATTTATTGCCTTTGTTGTTTTTCGTTGTAAAATAACTTCTCCTCTTTGATTGCAAAAATCTTGTGATCTGGGAGCTCTCTTTGCTGATTTGGAGAAACAACATATCCAACTGAACCTTGACTTGGAGCTGGCCAAGACAGAGCTGCAAAAGGCTAAGGATGGTGCCAATGGTAAGACGAGTTTGTCGACTGGTTTGCCTTGGGCTTGAGTACCCTTCTGCTCTTTCTGAATCAAGCACCATTTCTTTGCAGAAAAACTAAGAGAAGCTCTGGCAAAGAAGGACCAGGATCTGGCTACTGCCCGAAAGGAAGCTGACGACAGAGTCGCTCTGGCCGAACAGAAGCTGGCTTCGGTCGGCCAGTTGGAAGAAGAGAATACCAGGCTGAAGTCTGCTCTGAATGACTCCAACAAGGAGTGCTCGCGCTAGAAGAAGGCGAATCTCGTCCAAGGAAAGAAAATGGAAAGCATTGCTCGTAGGAGGGATGATCTGGAGAGCTATCTGAGAAGTCTTGCCAAGAAGTTGTTCATCAAGCTTGAAGGTGCACATTCTGTTCCGACTGATTTTTTTTGTGTCGACTCAGTGTATGAAAATTGACTTATCCTTGGATCGTGAATGCAGAGTTTTTCCAGAACTTTGAAGAGGAGACTGGGCGGATCGAACCAGGTTTGGATCCAATCAACTCTCCCGTGAAAGATGAAACTGCCATGAATCTGCTCCGACTGGAATCTCGCATCGACGATGACGTGGACTACTTGGCTCGACTGAAGGTCGCCATGTCATGGATCAACCCGGCACTTTGTCCAGAGGCCACACTCCAAAACGATCTTGAGTCTCTAATGACTCGACTTAACGGAATCCCTGACCGAGTGCAGGAGTGGAAGGAGTCTTCTGCTCGGTGTGGCGCTGATGTGGCTCTGTCTTCGGTTCGTGTCCACTACAAGGAGGTGCGACAAGATAAGCTGGCCGCAATCAAGGTCGCTAACACCCAGAAGCACGACTTCCGAACTTTTATGGAGACTTTCATTGCTGCCGCCACTCGGATTGCCGATGGCGTCTACCTGGACGAGTTCGTCGAGCCTGCCAGCCCTCCTCCTGCGGAGTGAACAAACTTTTATGCCCCACCTTAAATTTGCCTCGGAATGCCGAGTGGTTTTTGTAACCGTTAAACTCTTTCGGGCTGAATGCCTGAGCACTTTGACCTGTGGTCCGGACCCTTTAGGATTTATCTGAACTCGGTTTATCGTTGAATATCATTATGAATCCCCCGTCGAGTGGAAATAGTTCTTCTTTTGAGACAACTTTTTTGTACTTGTGGTGCGGCTCCGAAGGGGAGGGTAGCAGTCGACCTGCACATCGTTACTGTAGATGAGGATGGAGTGCATGTTGTATTTGTGGCGAAGCTCTCCAAGGAGGAGGTGGTCGTCTATCTGCAGCTTGTTACTGCAAAGCGGGATGTGTTTCGTACTTAGGCGAGTACCTGACCGCAGCTAAGTCTTCAAACGAGAAAACTTAGGCAAGTACCGGATTGTAGCTAAGCCCCCGAGTGGGAGGACTGCTCTCCACTCGGTAGGATTTTTTCAAACTTAGGCGAGTGCCTGACTGCAGCTAAGTCCTCAAGCGAGAGAACTTAGGCGAGTACTGGACTGCAGCTAAGCCCCCGAGTGGGAGGGCTGCTCTCCACTCGGTAGGATTTTTTCAAACTTAGGCGAGTGCCTGACTGCAGCTAAGTCCTCAAGCGAGAGAACTTAGGCGAGTACTGGACTGCAGCTAAGCCCCCGAGTGGGAGGGCTGCTCTCCACTCGGTAGGATTTTTTCAAACTTAGGCGAGTGCCTGACTGCAGCTAAGTCCTCAAGCGAGAGAACTTAGGCGAGTACTAGACTGCAGCTAAGCCCCCGAGTGGGAGGGCTGCTCTCCACTCGGTAGGATTTTTTCAAACTTAGGCGAGTGCCTGACTGCAGCTAAGTCCTCAAGGAGAGAACTTAGGCGAGTACTGGACTGCAGCTAAGCCCCCGAGTGGGAGGGCTGCTCTCCACTCGGTAGGATTTTTTCAAACTTAGGCGAGTGCCTGACTGCAGCTAAGTCCTCAAGCGAGAGAACTTAGGCGAGTACTGGACTGCAGCTAAGCCCCCGAGTGGGAGGGCTGCTCTCCACTCGGTAGGATTTCTTTTCAAACTTAGGCGCGGAGCAGCTAAGACTCCGAGTGGGAGGCTGGCTCGCCACTCGGTAGGAAATCGTTTTTATAAACTTAGGCGAAGCGGATTTGCAGCTAAGCCACCCACTGGGGGATTTCTTACGTAAAAAAAAACAATAATAATCACTGGGAAAATTATAATGCTCTTGTCTTTGATAAAGAAACTACAGGAGTTTTTTCTTATTACATCTTATCTGAATGATAACTCAAGTATAAAAGGGGCGGAGTAGCTCCGCATTCCAGGCTCGTGGCTCATCAATCTAGCGATCGACATTGTAGAGGTGGTATGCTCCATTGTGGAGGACTCTGGTGACTATGAAGGGGCCTTCCCAAGTAGGAGCGAGCTTGTGTGGTTTCTGCTGATCCACTCAGAGGACTACGTCTCCTTCTTGGAAGGCTCGGCTCTTCACGTTTCTGGCATGGAATCGACGCAAGTCTTGCTGATAGATGGTCGATCGAATCAAGTCTATTTCTCTTTCTTCTTCTAGGAGGTCGACTGCGTCCTGCCGGGCTTGTTCTGCTTCATCTTCAGAGTAGAGCTCAACTCGGGGAGCATTGTGAAGCAGGTCACTCGGTAAGACTGCCTCGGCTCCGTAGACAAGAAAGAATGGGGTTCTTCCGGTCGATCGATTCGGGGTTGTTCTTAATCCCCAAAGGACTGATGGAAGCTCGTCGACCCATGCACCTGCTGCGTGCTTGAGATCGCGTATCAATCGGGGTTTCAGTCCTTTGAGAATCAGGCCGTTCGCCCTTTCTGCTTGCCCATTCGACTGGGGGTGAGCGACCGAAGCATAGTCGACTCGAGTGCCCTAAGAGGCGCAAAAGGCCCTGAATTTGTCGGAATCGAAGTTTGACCCGTTGTCGGTGATGATGCTGTGTGGAACTCCATATCTGAATATCAACTCTCTGATGAAACTGATAGCGGTGCAAGCATCAAGATTCTTGATAGGCTTGGCTTCAATCCATTTGGTGAACTTGTCGACTGCTACCAGCACATGAGTGAAGCCGCTCCTGCCTGTTCTCAGTGGTCCAACCATGTCCAGCCCCCAAACAGCGAAGGGCCAGACGAGTGGAATGGTTTTCAGGGCTGACGTGGGCTTGTGCGGCATATTGGAGTAATACTGACATCCTTCACATTTGTCGACTATCTCTTTTGCCATCTCATTGGCTCTTGGCCAGTAGAACCCCGCTCGATATACTTTAGCCACAATGGTCCGAGAGGACGCATGATGACCACAGGTCCCCGAGTGGATATCGTTAAGGATCATCTGACCTTCTTCTGGTGTAATACACTTCTGGCCGACCCCAGTCGCGCTTTCTCTATATAATTGTCCCTTTATGACTGTAAAGGCCTTGGATCGACGGACGATCTGTCGAGCCTCTTCTTCGTCTTCTGGGAGTTCTTTCCTTAGGATGTACGCGATGTACGGTTCTGTCTAGACGGGAGTGATAACCAAGACTTCCATGATCAAGTCGACCACAGCTGGAAATTCAACTTCAGTCGGATCCGTGGCGCTTTTTGGCTGCGGGGCCTCTTTAGTGAAGGGATCCTCCTGGACTGATGGTGTGTGGATGTGTTCCAAAAACACATTGTTGGGAATGGCTTCTCTTTTGGAACCTATTTTTGCCAAATCATCAACTGCTTGATTTTTCAGTCGGGGTATGTGATGAAGCTCTAACCCTCGAATTTCTTCTCCAGCTTTCTCACTGCATTGCAATAACCAGTCATGGCTGGACTTATGACGTCCCATTCCTTCATCACTTGATTAACCACCAAATCTGAGTCGCCATAGACCATGAGGCGACGGACGCCGAGTGAAATGGCCATGCGCAACCCATATAAAAGTGCTTCGTATTCTGCCTCGTTGTTAGAGGAATCAAAGTGGATTTGAAGAACATATCTGAGTTTATCTCCTCTGGGGGAGACCAACACCACTTCGGCGCCGGAACCATTTAGCATCTTGGAACCGTCGAAGAACATGGTCCAATGCTCCGAGTGAACCTGAGTCGGCAGTTGCTGTTCAATCCACTCGGCGACGAAATCCGCGATTGCCTGGGACTTGATAGCTTTCTTTGCCTCAAACTTGATATCTAGAGGAAGGAGTTCAATCGCCCATTTTGCCACTCGACCAGTTGCGTCCCTGTTATGCAAGATCTCTGAAAACGGAGCGTCGCTGACGACTATAATGGAATGATCAGAGAAGTAGTGGGCAACTTTCTTTGTGGTCATATAAATCCCATATACGAGCTTCTGATAATGAGGATATCTTTGCTTCGATGGGGTCAAGATTTCAGAAATATAATACACTGGGCGCTGAACATTGAAGGTTTTCCCTTCTTCTTCCCACTCGACCGTAAGTACCGTACTGACGACTTGTCCTGTGGCTGCAATGTAAAGCAGCAAAGGCTCCTTGCTGATTGGGGCAGCAAGCACCGGCTGGGTGGAGAGCAGAGCTTTGAGCTCTGCGAATGCTGCGTCAGCTTCAGGAGTCCACTCGAACTTGTCAGACTTCTTCATCAATCGGTAAAGAGGCAATGCCTTTTCACCGAGACGAGATATGAATCGACTTAGGGCGGCCAAGCAACCAGTAAGCTTCTAAACATCGTGCACTCGCACAGGACTTTTCATTCGGAGTATAGTACCGACCTTTTCTGGATTGGCGTCGATTCCCCGTTCGGAAACGAGAAAACCAAGCAACTTTCCGCCAAGAACCCCGAATGTGCATTTTGATGGATTAAGCTTGATATCAAACCTTCTGAGGTTGGCAAAGGTTTCAGCAAGGTCAGTCAGCAGGTCGGAACCCTTCCGTGACTTGACCACAATACCATCCATGTACGCCTCCATATTCCGACTGATTTGGGTGAGCAAACACTTCTGAATCATCCTCATGAATGTGGCTCCGGCATTCTTGAGGCCGAATGGCATGGTAACATAACAGAAGCACCCGAATGGAGTGATGAAAGCTATTTTGATCTCGTCAGGCCCTTACAGACGGATCTGATGGTACCCGGAATAGGCCTCTAAAAAAGACAGTCGCTCACATCCCGCAGTCGAGTCGACTATCTGGTCGATGCGGTGGAGAGGAAAATGATCTTTCAGGCAGGCTCGATTGATATGTTTAAAGTCAATGCACATGCGAAGTGACTTGTCCTTCTTGGGGACCATGACAACATTGGCGAGCCACTCGGAGTGGTAGATTTCTCGGATGAACTCTGCCGCTAAGAGTCGGGCCACCTCTTCGCCAATGGCCTTTCTCTTCTGGACGGCGGAC
Source organism: Triticum urartu (assembly GCF_003073215.2). Classification (NCBI taxonomy): domain Eukaryota; kingdom Viridiplantae; phylum Streptophyta; class Magnoliopsida; order Poales; family Poaceae; genus Triticum; species Triticum urartu. The sequence goes on from NC_053026.1 coordinate 341,315,411, forward strand.
CGTCGGAGATGTTCCTTGACAGGTTTTACTTTTGAGTCGACTCTTAGGCGGTGCTCAGCCAGCTCCCTGGGAACACCCGACATGTCAGAGGGCTTCCATGCGAAAATGTCCCAGTTCTCACGGAGGAACTGGATGAGTGCTTCTTCCTATTTGGAGTCGAGTGTTGTCGAGATATGAGTTGGAGCAGCACTGGGGTCGGTCAGGTGGGTGTGAGCTGTCTTCGTATCGCCAGTTGATTGAAAAGCTGACTCTGTAGCGGGCTTCTTGGCTCGCAACAAATCACTCGGGTCTGCAGTCTTCTGGTATTCCTGCAACTCCACCACTGCCATCTGAGCATCAGCGATCTTCGAACCTTTCTGAAAACATTCTTCCACTTTTTTCCGATTGCCCGTAATAGCGATCACACCTTTGGGGCCAGGCATCTTCAATTTGAGGTACACGTAACATGGTCGGGCCATGAAGCATGCATAAGCCGGCCTCCCCAAAATAGCATGGTAGGCACTCTGGAAGTCTACAACTTCGAATGTCAACTTTTCTTTGCGGTAATTTTTGGAATCACCGAAAACGACATCAAGAGCAATCTGGCCGAGTGGTTCAGCCTTCTTCCCAGGAATGACTCCATGGAAACTCATGTTGCTGGCACTGAGTCTGGACATCGGAATGCCCATCCATTTCAACGTCTCAGCATACAATATGTTCAAACCACTGCCACCATCCATCAGGACTTTGGTCAGTCGAGTGCCTTCAACAACTGGGTCGATCACCAAAGCTTGCCTCCCAGGGGTGGTGATGTGCGTTGGGTGGTCGGACTGGTCGAATGTTATGGTAGTCTGAGACCATTTCAGGTAACTAGGTGTCGCCGGAGCGACCATATTCACCTCGCGGTTAATAACTTTCAGTTGACTTTTGCTTTCAACATCGGCAAAAATCATCAGAGTGGAATTGACCTGAGGGTATCCGTCGTCACTGTCTTCTTTGTCCTCGACCTTGTCCGACTCCTTTTCCTTACCTTTGGGCTGCTTGCCCTGGAACTGCCGGATCAAGAGTCGACACTGTCGAGTGGTATGTTTCGGATAAATGAAATTACCCTCTTCATCTTTCTTTGTGTGGACGAGACATGGTAAGTCCAACACATCATTTCCGTCCTGGTCTTTAACCTTTTTGGGGTTCCAAGGTCCTTTAGGTTTCCCTTTAAACTTTCCTTGGGTTGAAGACAAGGCTTCCCCGGGAGCCGCTGGCTCGGCTTTCCGCTTCTGTTTCCGATTGGAATTTCCTCCGGTTTCTTGGGCGACTGACTTGAGCTTGCCACTCCTGAGTCGATCCTCATCTTCACCATTAGCGTACTTGGTGGCAATCTCCATCATCCGGGACATATCTCCGGTTCAAGCGAATTTCAAATTCAGTTCTCTGTACTTGATGCCTTCCTTGAAGGCACAAACTGCTTGGTGGTCAGGCACATTCTCCACCGAGTGATGTAACGTGATCCACCTCTGGATGTAATTCCTCAAAGTTTCATTCGGCTTCTGCACGCAAGACCGCAGTTCCGTCAGCCCTGCCGGTCGCTTGCATGTGCCTTCAAATGTGGTGACAGACACTCGGGAGAGATCTTCCCAAGTGTAAATGCTGCTAGGCGCTAACTGGTTCAGCCACGCTCTGGCCGAGCCCTCCAACATGAGAGGCAGGTCTTCATGGCCACTTCATCAGTGCCGCCGCCAATCTGGACGGCCACTCTGTAGTCCTCAAGCCAAGTATCGGACTTGGACTCGCCAGTGAACTTACTGACTCCAGTCGCCAACCTGAAGTTGGGAGGAATCACAACGGCCCTGATGGCTCTACTAAAGCACTCTGGCCCCGAAACATGTACTCTGCTGCTGGTAGGCGCATCTCTGTGGTGACCTTCTCGGTGAGCCCTGTTCCTGTCAACCAAACCTTGGACGAGAATGGATCTCGCATCAAAGCCTGGCCCTCTGGGGTCGACTGGAATCCTTCGCCCACCACTATGAGGGCGCCTGTCATCCTACTGGCGAGGCACATACGACCCGCTCCTCGGGGGAGGCGTGGGCACTCGACGTCGACCGTCACGATCGACTCGGTGATCATACTGCTCATGGTTCCCATACTGGTCATGTCGGTCTCCACGTCCCTCACACCTCGGGGGCGATCTCGGGCTGTGAGCCGACTGGACTGTGTCCGCGGCAACGGATCTGCTGTGTATCCTGTTCCGCGACTGAGAATGTAACATCCCAAATTTTCAATTTGGAATGTTATACATTAGATCATCATTGCATATCATATTTTATTTTGCATTTTGGTTGATCCTAGAAATTCTACGCAACTCAATGACCCACGGAGAGAGTTGGGGATTTCGTTATTTTCATATTTGAGTTTTCTCAAATTTTGAGAATAGGATCATTTGACTTTATTTATTTTATCATCAATTATTTCTATTACAAAAATATGAGAGAAGGAATAAAATGACTTTCCCAAAATAAAGAAATATTGAGGATTTAATAATAAAATCAAATAAGTTTTTATTTCGGAGTTTTCATTATTTTATTTGAATTTAGGAAAAATGTGCGTTTTTCAAAATTGCATTTAGGTCCCAAATAAATGTTCACCTTGTGCGGCTTGATTTTAGAAGCCCGTGAAAATTTATTTCGGAATTTTTGGAGTCCGTTTAGTATTTCTTTTTATTTTCTTTCTTCTGCGTGTAATTATATATATATATATATAAATCGAACCGACCTACGGGCCGTGTCCGACTAGGACTCCGGCCCGGCTAGCCTTTATAAGCCGGGGAGAGGCCCAGGCCCAGCCCCAGCCGAACCCTAGCGCCGCCCCAGCCCCAGCCGAACCCTAGCGCCGCCCCGCCGCCGCCGCCGCCGCGCGCCCCACCGCCTCGCCGCCGCCGCTGGATGCCGCCGCCGCCACCCGCTCGCCGAGGTTCGCCGCCGCCTCGAAATCCGTGCCTGGTTTATTATTTTTTTGAAAAAACGTTCGGTTTTTCCGTCGGTTTTTTTAGTTTCGGTTTTTTAAATAGATCGGTTTTTCCGGTTTATTTAAATAGTGAGCGTTCGTCCGCTCGTTCGTTCTAGCGAACGTTCGTTGTTTTTCTTTTTCTCGGATTAAATCTGCGATTTTTCTGATCGCGATTCCTGATCCGATTTTCGTTTTAGTATAACTTTTCGCTCGTTTATCGGAATCAGGCGATTCAAGCGCCTAGAGTTTTGTCTCGAAACCCTCTATCCGTTTAACCAACTTAAACAAGATTTTGCTACTGTAAAATTTTCCCTAGATCCAGATTAGTAGAACGAAGTTGTTTTTCTTTCATCGTTTGACTTTCGTTGCTTCGTTCGATTTGATTCTTTTTGCCAACCGGAGTTCTTAAGTTGAACCTTCTGGTTAGATCTCTTATTTGAGTTTTACCCATGCATTAGATGAGTACTTATTGTATGCTTGTTTGTTTGTCTGCGATAGAATACCCGGAGTGCGCCGCCTTTTACTTCGAATCTCTAGGTTTCGCGGATCATCAGCAAGGCAAGTAACACTTTGATCATACCTTTCCTACTACCCAGTTTTATTGCATTAGATCAATCCTCACACATTGCATGGTTAGTATCTAATTAAATTGTGGGATGTGAAGTAGAGGAGGTAGAACCTATTACGTGTTTATTATCAAACCTTTGGGAGTTACTTCTACGTTTGCTTATTATGCCATTGCTATGCTAGTAGACGTGGATTCGGTGAGTGATATCCATGACAGATGTGAGTTTGTTAATTAATGGTTTATCTAAGGTGGCAACTTAAACACACATCTGGGTGGATTGAGGCACCTGGATATTCCAGGACTTGCCTGTTTTCTTTTGGACCGCCACCCAGGCTCAAAGGGATCATGAGACTATTCATACTAGAAACTTCCGTGTGCAGCCACAAGCTATTATGGGCTCTAGCATAGTTGACTAAGTCGTGCGAACTCTTACAGTGGTAGACTAGCAGATGTAGGTGGTACGGTCTACCCGATCGTAAGGTGCTAGCGCTTCTGAAAGACTATGTCTCGGTCATCCGTCTTCTCAAACACCATGTAGTGCGAGAAACCAAACGGAGGCGATCGAGTCTTGTGGGGAAAAGTACGCAAACCTCTACAGAGTGTATTAAACTAATCATGGTTAGCCGTGTCCCCGGTTATGGACATCTTGAGTATCTAGTACCTGGATTATCATGTGAATCTCAACATGTTACTCTAAATTAATTTTGTTGGGTTATGTTTAATGATGATGCTTAATTGGGATTGAGAATGCTGTCAACCATTCTCAATGTTTAACAACTACCATGATAGTTAAATAAATTTATTCCTTTGAAGTAGGGAAAAATTGGCTTTATGCAAAACTGTAACCATAGAGCTTTCCACCAGCCAAATATGCATATAGTATAGCTGTTTCATTCCATTACTCTCTATGTGTTACATTGCCAGCATATTCCATGTGCTGACCCATTTCGGGCTGCAACGTTAATGTTGCAGACTTTTCAGACGACGATTAAGGAGTTTTTAGGTCGTGGTTCTATACTCAGTGATGCCGTTGGAGTTGATGGGCTCACTTATCTTCCAAGCCTTCCGTTGTTATCGTTATTAGATGGCCTTAAGCCATATTTATTGTAATAAGTTCTCTTTTGAGACACTCGATGTAATAAGTGTGTGATTGCTACTCTGTTATAAATCCTCCGAATACTGTGTGGTGTCAGCATTACTGATCCAGGGATGACACCGGAGCACAGAGATCAGACTGTTTGCGATCTGGTCGCTACAGAGATGGTACCAGAGCACACGCTGACTGTAGGACACGACCACTAAGCTAAAAGACCTAGATCACTATCCACTCTCTTCTCTTCTGACTTCTCATCTTTTATACTCTTTTAGGATGGCGGATGCAAGGAACAAGTTCACGCAACCGGATGAAGATACACCCTTTGGACGTCACTTGAAGGAAGTCACTAGATACCTGAACATAGGAGTACCAAGATTCACAGGAACCTACAACGCCACTTTACCTGAAGAAGAGCGCTAGATGATTCAAGTTCAAGTTCCAGGAAGGACGTTCATGCCAGTCACTGAGCCCATAGAGTTTTCTTTTGATGCACCAACTTGGAGTCTAGGAAAGAGCATGGCAGCTCACATCGCCATGGGACGCATTGGAGAAGTCTACCGCAAGGATCTCAAGGATACTATCTACCAGATTTGTGGGCGCCGAGATGAACACTGGGAGATGATCAGCACCAGGAAGGATATATCAATCACAGCTTTTATCCATGAGCTAAACCAGCACATTCAACGACAGGAGAACCAGATGTGCACCGACATGATAGATCTGAAGAAGGCTAAGACTAGAATCAAGGAACTGGAGGAAGAACTCAAGGCTACACGTGAAGATTATGAAGAGGAAATTGAAGTATTGGTGGAGAAGAATGACGACCTGATCAAGAAGATTGGAATATTTATGGGAAGCCCTACGCCAGTAGAGGAATACGAAGAACCCAAGGAGATTAGCCCGGAAGACTACATCATCGACGGCACCGATTCGGATCCAGATCGTAGCGATGATGACTATGTTGATGAAGCTGGAGCATATATCATGGAGTCTGCAATCAAAGAATATTTCTAGTAGACCACCTCATTAGTAGTAGTAGTCCACCATGTAAATATAGTAGTCCGAGCACTTCTGCGATAGATAGATCGATTGTATGCCCTTGTTTGATTGAATGAAGTGAATTGTTTGCTTTTGCCTCATGTGCATATGGGTAGTGTTTTCTCTTTAGACCCCCTATATTCTTACATCTCATCTTTTCTAAACCCCTCAGATGCCTCCGAGACATGACCCCGGATTTGCCTTTCCACCGGAGCTCACCCAGTTGATCCAGCAGCAGAACACATTGATGCAGTTGCTAGTCCAGAATCAGAATCAGGGAAACAAAAACAACAACCCACCACCACCACCACCACCTGTTGATCACTTAGCCCGTTTTCTTAGGCTGAATCCGCCAGTGTTTTCCAGTAGCACCGAGACGATAGTAGCAGATGATTGGCTCCGCAAGACAGCTAGGGAGTTGACCACAGCAGGATGCACAGATGCGGAGAAGGTGAAGTTTGCCGCACATCAGTTAGAAGGACCCGCAACATCATGGTGGGAGAATTTCATAGCCACTTTCCCAGTCGACACTGTCACATGGGACCAGTTTCAGCAGGCTTTTCGTACTGCACATGTTTCAGCAGGAGCTATGGCCATGAAGAAGCGTGAGTTTCGCAACTTTCGCCAAGGAGGACGGACAGTTGGCCAGTATGTGGAGGACTTTAGTAAGTTAGCACGTCATGCCCCAGATGACGTCGCTACGGATGCAGCTAAGCAGGAGAAGTTTTTGGAAGGACTGAATGATGAGTTGAGCATGCAGTTGATGGTAGCAACCTTCAACAACTACCAGGAGTTGGTAGATCGTGCTCTTATGATTGAAGGGAAGCAGCAGCAAATTGAGAATCACAAGAGGAAGTATGGACAAGGGAAGTACACTTCAGGAGCTCAGCAGAAGCCATGTTTTACCCCTAGACCGGGAGGACATTTTCAGCATACCCATGGAGGAGGTAGCTCGCACAATCACAATGGCACCAAGAATGGTAATGGCAATGGAGGAAGCAACGGCCAGAACCGCACCAACCCATCAACCCTAGCCAAGAAGGACCTGAGCCAAGTCACTTGTTTTAAGTGTCAGAAGACCGGACATTATGCCAATGAATGTCCTGAAGGCCAAAATGGCAATGGAAGTTCTGGAAGAAGCCGAACCCTTTCAACAGGGGACAGGTGAACCACGTTAGCGTGGAGGAGGTTGAAGCTCAGCCCGATGCAGTAATAGGTAAGTTTTTGGTTAAGTCATTTACTGCACTCGTTCTTTTTGATACTGGTGCATCGCATTCATACATCTCAAGGGTATTTGTGGATAAGTATAACCTACCAACCCAAGCCCTTAGGTCACCCATGTTAGTAACCTCACCCGGAGCAGAGTATGTGGCTAGTCTATGGTGTGATCGGTTACCATTAAGGATTGGTAACTATGTTTTTCCCTCAGACCTAATAGTATTGGAATCTCAAGGATTGGATGTGATATTAGGCATGGATTGGTTATCAAAGTATGAAGGGAATATTGAATGTGCTAGTAAGTCAATTTTGCTTACCACCCCAGAAGGGAGAAGGATCAAGTATGTATCCCGGCATGTGCCAAAGAGGACCCAAGTAAATTGCCTAACAGGAGTTGTGCAGGAGGAAGTACCAGTGGTAAGGGATTTCCCTGATGTATTTCCAGAAGAGTTGCCAGGCATGCCACCGGATAGAGATATTGAGTTTTTGATTGAGCTATTGCCAGGCACAGGTCCAATATCAAAGAGACCATATAGGATGCCAACAAAGGATTTGGTGGAAATTAAGAAGCAGATTAAGGAGTTACTGGATAAGGGATATATCCGCCCAAGTTCTTCACCTTGGGGATCGCCAGTACTTCTAGTGGAGAAGAAGGATGGATCGTTAAGGATGGTTGTTGATTATCGAGGATTGAATGAAGTAACGATCAAGAACAAGTACCCACTACCAATGACCAATGATCTGTTTGATCGATTGCAAGGAGCTAAGGTATTTTCCAAGATCGATCTGCGATCAGGATACCACCAGTTGAAGATTCGAGAAAAGGATATACCTAAGACAGCTTTTACCACCAGGTATGGGCTGTACGAGTATACCGTTATGTCATTTGGTCTGACTAACGCACCTGCCTATTTTATGAACATGATGAACAAAGTATTTATGGATTTTTTGGATAAGTTCGTCATGGTGTTCATTGATGATATCCTGGTTTACTCGAAGAATGAAGAGGAGCATAAGGAACATTTGCGACTAGTACTTGGAAAGCTCAGAGAACATCAATTATATGCCAAGTTCAGCAAATGTGAGTTTTGGTTGAAGGAAGTAGGATTCCTCGGACACGTTATATCTGGAGAAGGTACAGCGGTTGATCCCACTAAAGTTGATACCGTGACCAAGTGGGAAGCCCCAACAACAGTTGGAGAGATCCGGAGTTTTCTTGGACTCGCAGGATACTACCGGAGATTTATTGAGAATTTCTCAAAGATTGCGAAGCCTATGACTGAGTTGTTGAAGAAAGATACCAAGTTCATATGGACGGAGGAATGTGAGGCTAGTTTCCAGGAGTTGAAGAAACGTTGGTTACCTCACCAGTGTTGATTTTGCCAGACCAGACCAAAGATTATGAGGTGTACTGCGACGCTTCACGTCGAGGACTTGGAGCAGTGGTTATGCAGGAAGGGAGAGTTGTTTCATATGCCTCAAGACAACTGAAACCTCATGAGTTGAATTATGCCACGCATGATTTGGAGTTAGCAGCCGTAGTGCATGCTTTGAAAACATGGAGGCATTTCCTCATTGGAAATCATTGTGAGGTGTACACGGATCATAAGAGTTTGAAGTACATTTTCACACAAAAGGAATTGAATCTCAGACAAAGGAGATGGTTGGAGCTCATCAAGGATTATGATATGAGATTGCATTATCACCCCGAAAAGGCTAATGTAGTAGCTGACGCATTAAGCCGTAAGAGCCATGTCAATATGTTAATGACGGGAGAAATACCTAGGGAGTTAGCAGAAAATCTTCGTGAACTATGTTTGGAAATAGTTCCGAGAGGCTATGTAGCAGCATTGGAGATTCAGTCAACTTTGATGGATAGAATCAGAGAAGCTCAGAAGACTGACAAAGAGATTGCCTCCATTAAGGAGAAACTTAGCAAAGGAAAAGCTAAGGGATTTCGTGAGGATGAGCACGATACCCTATGGTTTGAAGACCGCGTTTACGTGCCCAATGACCCGGAGATCAGGAAGTTGATACTGCAAGAGGCACACGACTCACCGTATTCAATTCACCCAGGAAATGCCAAGATTTACTTGGATCTGAACGATATTTTCTGGTGGACCAGAATGAAGAAAGATATTGCGGAGTATGTAGCAGTTTGTGATGTATGTCAGAGAGTAAAGGCAGAGCATCAGAAACCAGCAGGATTGTTACAACCATTGCCGATACCCGAATGGAAGTGGGATAAGCTAGGCATGGATTTTATCACGGGATTACCCAGGACTCGTTCAGGCTATGACTCGATTTGGGTTGTAGTTGATCGATTAACGAAAGTAGCTCATTTCATCCCAGTAAAGACCACTTACACCAGTGCTAAGTTGGCAAAGATATACATGACCAGGATCGTATGTTTGCATGGAGTTCCAAGGAGTATTGTATCAGATAGAGGAACCCAGTTTACCTCAAAGTTCTGGAAGCAGTTGCACGAAACTTTGGGTACCAGGCTAGAATTCAGTACAGCTTTTCACCCACAGACAGATGGACAGACCGAGAGAGTCAATCAAATTTTGGAGGATATGCTGAGAGCTTGTGCGCTAGATTATGGATCTAGTTGGGACGATAATTTGCCATATGCAGAGTTCTCTTACAACAACAGTTACCAAACCAGTTTAAAGATGGCCCCTTTCAAAGCATTGTACGGAAGGAGGTGCAGGACACCGTTATCGTGGGATGAAGTTGGAGACCGCCAGTTGTTTGGACCGGACTTGATTAAAGAGTCTGAACAGAAGGTGAAGTTGATTCGCGATAGGCTCAAGGTAGCCTAGTCCAGACAGAAAAGTTATGCAGATTCTAAACGCAAGGAGACAGTTTACGAAGTCGGAGATAGAGCTTATCTTCGAGTATCTCCACTTCGGGGAACAAAGCGTTTTGGAGTTAAAGGGAAGTTAGCGCCACGATTTGTAGGACCATATCGAGTTTTGGAGCGTATGGGAGAAGTGGCCTACAAGTTGGAATTGCCCGAAGGATTGTCAGGAGTTCATGATGTGTTCCATGTTTTTCAGTTAAAGAAGTGCCACGCGGAGATGGCTGACATACCTTTGAGAGACACAGTGTCGTTGGAAACTATTCAGTTGGATAACGATTTGACCTACGAGGAGAAACCAGTTAATATCCTCGAGTTTGCCAGCCGAGTTACCCGCAACAAGGTTATCAAGTTTTGCAAGGTTCAGTGGAGCCACCACACAGAGGATGAAGTCACCTGGGAACGAGAGGAAGATTTGCTCAAAGACCACCCTCACCTATTTTCTAGCCAATCCGAATCTCGAGGGCGAGATTCATCTTAAGGGGGGTAGGTTTGTAACATCCCAAATTTTCAATTTGGAATGTTATACATTAGATCATCATTGCATATCATATTTTATTTTGCATTTTGGTTGATCCTAGAAATTCTACGCAACTCAATGACCCACGGAGAGAGTTGGGGATTTCGTTATTTTCATATTTGAGTTTTCTCAAATTTTGAGAATAGGATCATTTGATTTTATTTATTTTATCATCAATTATTTCTATTACAAAAATATGAGAGAGGGAATAAAATGACTTTCCCAAAATAAAGAAATATTGAGGATTTAATAATAAAATCAAATAAGTTTTTATTTCGGAGTTTTTCATTATTTTATTTGAATTTAGGAAAAATGTGCATTTTTCAAAATTGCATTTAGGTCCCAAATAAATGTTCACCTTGTGCGGCTTGATTTTAGAAGCCCGAGAAAATTTATTTCGGAATTTTTGGAGTCCGTTTAGTATTTCTTTTTATTTTTTTTCTGCGCGTAATTATTTTTAAAAAAATCGAACCGACCTACGGGCCGTGTCCGACTAGGACTCCGGCCCGGCTAGCCTTTATAAGCCGGGGAGAGGCCCAGCCCCAGCCCCAGCCGAACCCTAGCGCCGCCCCAGCCCCAGCCGAACCCTAGCGCCGCCCCACCGCCGCCGCCGCTGCCGCCGTGCCCCGCCGCCGCCGCCACCGCTGCCGCGCCGCCTAGCCGCCGCCGCCCGCTCGCCGAGGTTTGCCGCCGCCTCGAAATCCGTGCCCGGTTTTTTTTATTTTTTTTGAAAAACCGTTCGGTTTTTCCGTCGTTTTTTTAGTTTCGTTTTTTAAATAGATCGGTTTTTCTGGTTTATTTAAATAGTGAGCGTTCGTCCGTTCGTTCATTCTAGCAAACGTTCATCATTTTTCTTTTTCTCGGATTAAATCCGTGATTTTTCTGATCGCGATTCCTGATCCGATTTTCGTTTTAGTATAACTTCTCGCTCGTTTATCGGAATCAGGCGATTCAAGCGCCTAGAGTTTCGTCTCGAAACCGTCTATCCGTTTAACCAACTTAAACAAGATTTTGCTACTGTAAAATTTTCCCTAGATCCATATTAGTAGAACGAAGTTGTTTTCTTTTGCCGTTTGACTTTCGTTGCTTTGTTCGATTTGATTCTTTTTGCCAACCGGAGTTCTTAAGTTGAACCTTCTGGTTAGATCTCTTATTTGAGTTTTACCCGTGCATTAGATGTGTACTTATTGTATGCTTGTTTGTTTGTCTGCGATAGAATACCCGGAGTGCGACACCTGTTACTTCGAATCTCTAGGTTTCGCGGATCATCAGCAAGGCAAGTAACACTTTGATCATACCTTTCCTACTACCTAGTTTTATTGCATTAGATCAATCCTCACACATTGCATGATTATGATCTAATTAAATTGTGGGATGGGAAGTAGATGAGGTAGAACCTATTACGTGTTTATTATCAAACCTTTGGGAGTTACTTCTACGTTTTCTTATTATGCCATTGCTATGCTAGTAGACGTGGATTGGGTGAGTGATATCCATGACAGATGTGAGTTTGTTAATTAATGGTTTATCTAAGGTGGCAACTTAAACACACATTTGGGTGGATTGAGGCACCTGGATATTCCAGGACTTGCCTGTTTTCTTTTGGACCGCCACCCAGGCTCAAAGGGATCATGAGACTATTCATACTAGAAACTTTCGTGTGCATCAACAAGCTATTATGGGCTCTCGCATAGTTGACTAAGTCGTGCAAACTCTTACAGTGGTAGACTAGCAGATGTAGGGGATGTAGGTGGTACGGTCTACCCGATCGTAAGGTGCGAGCGCTTCTGAAAGACTATGTCTCGGTCATCCGTCTTCTCAAACACCATGAAGTGCGAGAAACCAAACGGAGGCGATCGAGTCTTGTGGGGAAAAGTGTGCAAACCTCTGCAGAGTGTAATAAACTAATCATGGTTAGCCGTGTCCCCGGTTATGGACATCTTGAGTATCTAGTACCTGGATTATCATGTGAATCTCAACATGTTACTCTAAATTAATTTTGTTGGGTTATGTTTAATGATGATGCTTAATTGGGATTAAGAATGCTGTCAACCATTCTCAATGTTTAACAACTACCATGATAGTTAAATAAATTTATTCCTTTGAAGTAGGGAAAAATTGGCTTTACACAAAACTGTAACCATAGAGCTTTCCACCAGCTAAATATGCATATAGTATAGCTGTTTCATTCCATTACTCTCTATGTGTTACATTGCCAGCATATTCCATGTGCTGACCCGTTTCGGGCTGCAACGTTAATGTTGCAGACTTTTCAGATGACGATTAAGGAGTTTTTAGGTCGTGGTTCTATACTCAGTGATGCCGTTGGAGTTGATGGACTCACTTATCTTCCAAGCCTTCCGCTGTTATCGTTATTAGATGGCCTTAAGCCATATTTATTGTAATAAGTTCTCTTTTGAGACACTCGATGTAATAAGTGTGTGATTGCTACTCTGTTATAAATCCTCCGAGTACTATGTGGTGTCAGCATTACTGATCTAGGGATGACACCGGAGCACAGAGATCAGACTGTTTGAGGTCTGGTCGCTATAGAGAAACAACGGAATTCTGGTCTCTTGCTGCCCGGAGTAACGCTCTGATCTGCAGCAAGCCTCTGCCAGCCTCCGACTGGGAAGGCTGAATCGACTCCGCTATACGGGCCGCAGCTGCTAAATTCTGAATCGGAGTTCGATATACCTGCGGGGGCGGGAAGAGCTAACGTCGACTGGATTCGGGAACCCGTTGTTGCGCACGCTCGTCGAGTGCTCGCTGGAGGTTCTCCAGTCGAGTGCGCTCGGCCAAGTTTGCCAGGCGTGCGTCTTCCAAGGCGCGAGCCTCGGGGGTTTCTCCAACGATAGGAGTGTGCAGTGCATCCATGTTCCGGCGGCGAAGTTCTTCTCTCTGCAGCGACGTGAGAGGCTCGGGAAGATACTCGTCATGGGGACGCAACGGGTCGCCTCCACCCGCGCCTCCGTCGGTGCGGGGAAAACCGGGAGGACTGGGCGGTCCATCGACCATCAGAACCTCCGCCGCCGGATCGCTGCTGTCACACTCAGATGCCGTCTCTGTGGAGCCAGTCGACAGGTCGAACAGGCCGTAGAGGGATTCATCGGGCTCAATCGCCGCGACTTGAGGGGTGGCCGACTGACGTGCCACCGCGTGTCTCACCCACCGCTGAAGTCTCGACCGACTGGAGCGCTCGCGCCGGTGGGAAATGGGGAGGGAGGACAACACAGGAGCCGACCGGTAGGGGGTCAACAGTTGCCGCAGGAGAACGCCGTGGACGCACGCGCTAAAGTGCATTGCCCCGCGAACAGGGAGTGCGTCCACGTCGAGCGGAGCCTCCTGGAGCCAAGCAGAGTCGTCGACGATGAACGTGAGCGCACCGAGACGGATCTTGCGGCCCTCCACCAAAACTCCACCGAAAACCATGATGATTCGGGTCGGAAAAGGTCGCAACTCCTCCAAAAAACGCTAAAACACCTGCCCCACGGTGGGCGCCAACTGTCGTGGTTCCAAGTCTGACAGTAGTGTAGGGGGGTAAGTATGGAGAGGCAAGATCTTAGCTATGGAGAAGTTGTAAGGACGCAAGGTTTACGAGTTCAGGCCCTTCTCGGAGGAAGTAATAGCCCTACGTCTCGGAACCCGGAGGCAGTCGACTGGATTATGAGAGTATGAATTACAGGGGTGCGAACCCTTTACACTGAGGAGGGGGGTGGCTTATATAGAGTCCGCCAGACCCCTCCGGCCCTCAGTTATGCAGGGTTTTAAGTACATTAAGGTCGGGTGTTACTGGTAACGCCCCTAATAAAGTGCTATGATGACCATAAAAGCTACTTAATGACCGACCGTTAGCGTGCGGAGTGACTTTAGGTCTCCTGGCCGTCGGGTGGTTGGATCTTGGTCGAGTGGTTGCTTCTTGGTCGAGTGTCTTTGAGTCCGTCGAGTGAAACACCGCCAAGTCGATTGAAATGTGATTTCTTCTGGAGGTGTCCTTGGGTAGGTCAGTTTGGACAGGTCCATGACCCTACCCTAGGTACATAGCTTCATCACTACGCGGACATTTTATATATTAATCCTGAGAGTTGGCCAGTCGTCGGCTTCTGCCCCCAGGTAGGAAGTACGGGGGTGTTCGGGATAAACCTGATCACTCTTTATCCCAGTTTTGGGTCCTTCGAAGGAGGTGTTCAGCACGACGAACCAGGCAATCGAACTATAGGGCTTTATCACTCTCACTTAGCCATAGGAGTTTTATAAAAGGAAGGTAGGCGCAGCCCCTGGTGTTCGGAAGACCGCACGAGGGGCTATATAAGCACCTGATCGGAAGAAAAGCCGATCCATCGCACGCTGCATTGGTTATGGCATTATGCGGGAGAAATCCTTAGAGATTTTACAACCTCTCGAACAGCTGACCAGCTCTCGCCGTATCATGACAGTCAGTTTTTGGCTTTCTCTACTGAGGTGCTCATCTGGAAGAACTGGGACACAATCTCAATAGTTCTCCCTGTGCCGCCTTAGCCAATATAGCGGAACGTAAGGCAGCAAAACATGGGAGCCGGGCGAACTCAACATTTGACCCAAGACATGATTCGGAGCTGATGCATATAATGCTATAAGTTCAGGGTGCCGAACTTCCATGAAGGTGTTCGGACTTTATTGCCATATTATGGGTAAAACGAAGCCCCTGACATATTTAAAGCATATCATGGTGTACGGATGCCACTTGACAAAAGAATTTCAATAATAAATAACAGCAGAGAAGCGTTATTTAAATCGACATGTTGTATTTGAATAGTACGTCGATGCGTGTGAGTACAGCTAATGTGATAAAAAGAAATATGACTGTGGAACCTGCTGAGACCAGGGGGAAGAAGCTGTGTGCGGATTCGGAGTATAGTCGGACGGTCATCGTGGGGAATATCTAATGATTCCCTTGCGCGTTCAAGCTTCTTCCATATCGCCAGTCCTGGTTTGCGCAAAGTTGAACCTGCAAACAAAATGTAAGAAATGCTTGTGTGCCGCAGAGCGGTTGAGCCGCGGTATGTGGCCTGTCCTGGCTTTCGCCGGAGTGTTTAATTGAGCTCTGGATGAGCCGGGCTATCCTGCTGCAAAGTAGTTCGAAGTCCTTTGGCGGTGTCCGGGAGTCGGGCCGTCGACTCGAGGTTCGGTTGGAAGGTGCCACTTGTAGCTTCTGCTGTTAAAGCAGTGGTATACTCCTTGGTGCCGAGGGAAAGATCGGCCTTGCCATTAACCGTGACGACGCCTCGCGGACCGGGCATCTTGAGCTTACGGTAGGCATAATATGGTACCGAGTTGAATCGAGCGAACACGGTTCGTCTGAGCAGTGCCTGATAATCACTGCAAAAGGGGATGATGTCAAAGATTAACTCTTCGGCACGGTAATTATCTGGTGATCCGAAGACTACCTCAAGGGCGATGGAGCCCGTACAGCTTGCCTCCATCATACGTCTCCAACGCATCTGTAATTTTTGATTGTTCCATGCTATTATATTATCAACCTTGGATGTTTTATATGCTATTTTATATGATTTTTGGGACTAACCTATTAACCTAGAGGCCAGTGCCAGTTTCTGTTTTTCCCTTGTTTCAGTGTTTCGCAGAAAAGGAATATCAAACGGAGTCCAAACGGAATGAAACCTTCGGAAAAGTTATTTTTGGAAAGAAATCAATACAGGAGACTTGGAGTCCACGTCACGGGATCAACGAGGAAGCCACGAGGCAGGGGGTGCGCCCACCCCCTGGGCGCGCCCTCCACCCTCGTGGGCCCCTTGTGGCTCCCCTGATGTATTTCTTCTGCCTATATATATCCATATACCCTAAAACCATCGGGGAGCACAATAGATCGGGAGTTCCGCTGCCAGAAGCCTCTGTAGCCACCGAAAACCAATCTAGACCCGTTCTGGCACCCTGCCGGAGGGGGCAATCCCTCTCCTATGGCCATCTTCATCATCTCGATGCTCTCCATGACGAGGAGGGAGTAGTTCTCCCTCGGGGCTGAGGGTATGTACCAGTAGCTATGTGTTTGATCTCTCTCTCTCTCCTGTTCTTGAGCTGATACGATCTTGATGTATCGCGAGCTTCGCTATTATATTTGGATCCTATGATGTTTCTTCCCCCCTCTACTCTCTTGTAATGGATTGAGTTTTTCCTTTGAAGTTATCTTATCGGATTGAGTCTTTAAGGATTTGAGAACACTTGATGTATGTCTTGCATGGGATACCCATGGTGACAATGGGGTATTCTATTGATCCTCTTGATGTATGTTTTGGTGATCAACTTGCGGGTTCCACCCATGAACCTATGCATAGGGGTTGGCACACGTTTTCGTCTTGACTCTCCGGTAGAAACTTTGGGGCACTCTTAGAGGTTCTATGTGTTGGTTGAATAGATGAATCTGAGATTGTGTGATGCATATCGTGTAATCATACCCACGGATACTTGAGGTGACACTGGAGTATCTAGGTGACATTAGGGTTTTAGTTGATTTGTGGCTTAAGGTGTTATTCTAGTACAAACTCTAGGGCGGTTTGTGACACAGGAATAGCCCAACGGATTGATTGGAAAGAATAACTTTGAGGTGGTTTCGTACCCTACCATAATCTCTTCGTTTGTTCTCCGCTATTAGTGACTTTGGAGTGACTCTTTGTTGCATGTTGAGGGATAGTTATGTGATCCAATTATGTTATTATTGTTGAGAGAACTTGCACTAGTGAAAGTATGAACCCTAGGCCTTGTTTCAACGCATTGCAATACCATTTACGCTCACTTTTATCATTATTTACCTTGCTGTTTTTATATTTTCAGATTACAAAAACCTTTATCTACCATCCATATACCACCTGTATCACCATCTCTTCGCCGAACTAGTGCACCTATACAATTTACCATTGTATTGGGTGTGTTGGGGACACAAGAGACTCTTTGTTATTTGGTTGCAGGGTTGCTTGAGAGAGACCATCTTCATCCTACGCCTCCTACGGATTGATAAACCATAGGTCATCCACTTGAGGGAAATTTGCTACTGTCCTACAAACCTCTGCACTTGGAGGCCCAACAACGTCTACAAGAAGAAGGTTGTGTAGTAGACATCAAGCTCTTTTCTGGCGCCGTTGTCAGGGAGGTGAGTGCTTGAAGGTATATCTTTAGATCTTGCAATCGAGTCTTTTAGTTTCTTGGTTTACCACTAGTTTAGTCTATAAAAGAAAACTACCAAAAAAATGGAATTGAGTTTACCTCATACACTTCATATTTTTAATATCTTTCGTGAGTATGATGGAAAGGAAAATTATGCTCAAGTGTTAGAGGAAGAATGCATTGGAATGTTTGGCACTAAATATTTGAATGATGAGCATGATTGCAATGTTGTCAGTATGAATTCCTTGAATATCTATGATGCTAATGATATGCAAAGCCACAAGCTTGGGGAAGCTATGTTTGATGAAGATGATATTTTTTGTTCCCCAAGCTTTGATGAGAAAATTTACTATGATGAAAGCATGCCTCCTATCTATGATGATTATTATGATGACACGTATGCTTTAAAGAATAATGATAACCATGAAACTTGTCATCTTGATCTTAATTTTCAATCACATGATAGTTATTTTGTTGAGTTTGCTCCCACTATTATTCATGAGAAGAAATTTGCTTATGTGGAGAGTAATAAAAATTCTATGCTTGTAGATCATGAAAAGAATGCTTTGTGTGATAGTTATATTGTTGAATTCATTCATGATGCTACTGAAAATTATTAGGAGGGGGGAATATATGCTTGTAGGAATTGCAATGATATCAAGTTTCCTCTCTATGTGCTTAAAATTTTGAAGTTTTGCTTGCTTTACCTTCCTATGCAAGTTGATTCTTGTTCCCATAAGTTGTTTGCTCACAAAATCCCAATGCATAGGAAGTGGGTTATACTTAAATGTGGTAGTAATATTCTTCAAGATGCTCTCTTTATGTTACAATTCTTATCTTTTATGTGAGCATCATTGAAATCATCATGCCTAGCTAGGGGCGTTAAACGATAGCGCTTGTTGGGAGGCAACCCAAATTTATTTTGGTTCCTTGCTTTTTGCTCCAGTTTAGTAATAAATAATTCATCTAGCCTCTTTTTAGATGTGGTTTTATGTTTTAATTAGTGTTTGTGCCAATTAGAACCTTTGGGAAGACTTGGGGGAAGTCTTTGCGATCATGCTGTAAAAAACAGAAACTTTAGCGCTCACTAGAATTGCTGCCATTTTTATTGGAGAGTGCTATTTATTTAATTGTTTTTACAGATGATTAATAGATAAATTGCTCACGTCCAGCAATTTATTTGAGAATTTTATGAGTTCCAGAAGTATACGTTTGATCCATATTACTACAGACTGTTCTGTTTTTGACAGATTCTGTTTTTCGTGTGTTGTTTGCTTGTTTTGATGAATCTATGGCTAGTAATAGAGTTTATGAACCATAGAAACTTTGGAATACAGTAGGTTTAACACCAATATAAATAAAGAATGAGTTCATTACAGTACCTTGAAGTGGTGTTTTGTTTTCTTTCGCTAACGGAGCTTACGAGTTTTCTGTTGTGAAGTTTTCAAGTTTTGGGTAAAGATTCGATGGACTATGGAATAAGGAGTGGCAAGAGCCTAAGCTTGGGGATGTCCAAGGCACCCCTAGGTAATATTCAAGGACAACCAAGAGCCTAAGCTTGGGGATGCCCCAGAAGGCATCCCCTCTTTCGTCTTCGTTCATCGCTAACTTTACTTGGAGCTATATTTTTATTTACCACATGATATGTGTTTTGCTTGGAGCGTCATTTTATTTTATTTAGTTTTGCTTGATGTTTGAATAATATACCAAGATCTTAAATTCTTAAGCGTTAGAGAGTCTTCACATAGTTGCATAATTATTTGACTACTCATTGATCTTCACTTATATCTTTCGGAGTAGTTTGTCATTTGCTCTAGTGCTTCACTTATATCTTTTTAGAGCACGGCGGTGGTTTTATTTTGAACAAATAGATGAACTCTCATGCTTCACTTATATTATTTTGAGAGTCTTTAGAACAGCATGGTAGTTTGCTTTGGTTATGAATCTAGTCCTAATATGATAGGCATCCAAGATGGGTATAATAAAAACTTTCATATAGAGTGCATTGAATACTAAGAGAAGTTTGGTACTTGATGATTGTTTTGAGATATGGAGATAGTGATATCAAAGTTGTGCTGGTTGAGTAGTTGTGAATTTGAGAAATGCTTGTGTTGAAGTTTGCAAGTCCCGTAGCATGCACGTATGGTAAACGTTGTGTAACAAATTTGAAACATGAGGTGTTATTTGATTGTCCTCCTTATGAGTGGCGGTCGGGGACGAGCGATGGTCTTTTCCTACCAATCTACCCCCTAGGAGCATGCGCGTAGTGCTTGGTTTTTGATGACTTGTAGATTTTTGCAATAAGTATGTGAGTTCTTTATGACTAATGTTGAGTCCATGGATTATACGCACTCTTACCCTTCCATCATTGCTAGCCTCTTCAGTACCGTGCATTGCCCTTTCTCACATTGAGAGTTGGTGCAAACTTCGCCGGTGCATCCTGTAAGTGCATCTAGTGCCACCCCTAGTTGGTTTTGGAGTATTGACGACAAACCTAGTTGAGGGACTAATGTGTTTGTGAGAATTGCAGGATAACACAGGTTGAAGTCCCTCATTGATTCGGTTTTCCTACCAGAGATGACCCCTAAAAATGTATGAAGACATTGAAGTCAAAGGTGGTATATGAAGATATTCACATTGAAGACTATGACAAGAGAAGACCCCACATGAAGCCTATGGAGCTCGAAGACTTAGATCTTTCGTAGTTCTCTTTCTTCTATGTTGAGTCATAGGAACCACCGTACTGTTAAGTGGGGTCCAAGAGAACCAGTCAGAATGACTGAAGTGATGCTTAAACAAAACCTATGTCTTCGAGTGAAGACTTTGAGAGCGAATCTTGTCCAGAGTCGGGCAAGTCAGCTTTGCTTGAAGCCCAAGTAAAGTTGCCGTGTGAGTTTGAAATCTGACCGTTGGAACACGTGTCAGTTCCTTAGTGACCCAGGGTCATTTCGAACAAATCAGGTCGGGTTGCCAAGTGGCTATAAATAGCCCACCCCCTACAACCATAAACGGTTGGCTGCTCAGATTCAGAGTACGGCTTTTGTCGTTTGAGAGCAACCCACCTCGAAGCCTTTGAGAGAGAATTCCTTGCGAGGATAAAGCCCTAACCACCCAGAGCCAAAGAGAATTAGGCATCACTTAAGTCTTCTTGTCTGTGTGATCTGAAGACTTATTACACTTGAGGACTATGCATCCTCCAGCCGGTTAGGTGTCGCGTTCTGAGCATCCAAGAGACATTGTGCATTGCCGGTGAACAAAGTCTGTGAAGGTTTGGGAGTCTACCTTGAAGACTTACCAGAGTGATTGGGCGAGGTCTGTGTGACCTTAGCTCAAGGGGAATACGGTGAGGACTGTGTGTCCTAAGGTTTAAATACCTAGCCGCCCTAACCAGACATACAGTTGTCACAGCAACTGGAACTGGTCCAACAAATCATTGTCTTCAGCGAGTCACTGGTTTCATCTTCCCTTCCCTTTACTTACTGTTACTCCTTGTGAAGTCATTGTATGTTCGCACTATATTTTGTCTTCACTGAGTGACTGCGTGTTCTGTGTGGCTTCACAATATCTTCCTACCTGATCCTTACTACATTGCAGCTATTAGTCATTGTGCTTTCACTCTATTGAATACTTGACTATGGCTTGCCTAGTGTAGTCTACCTTCCGCTGCAGGGTAGTAGGTTTATTTCTATCGTTTGTCTTCATAACTTCCATGTTTTGAAGACTTCCATAAAAATCGCCAATTCACCCCCCTCTAGTCGATATAACGCACTTTCAATTGGCATCAGAGCAAGGTGCTCCCTTGTTCTGTGTGATTCGGTTTAACCACCTGGAGTTTTAGCTATGTCGACTGCAGGGATAATTAAAGTCTCCGCTGCATGCCCCGTCTTCGATGGAACTGAATATCCCTACTGGAAGAATAAGATGCGCATGCATCTTGAAGCCATTGACGTCGACCTATGGTATGTCGTCAAGAACGGCGTTCCCAAGGCTGGAGAAGGTGTCACTGCTGCTGATGTCAAGAAGTTCGTTCAACTGGACTCTACTGCCAAGAATATCATCTGTGGTCATCTAACCAAAGGACAGTATGGCCGTGTGAGTGCTTTGGAAACATCTAAGCTGGTCTGGGACTGGCTCTCCAAGGTCAATGAAGGCGTCTCAACCCAGAGAGATCAGAGAATCAGTGTCCTTCGCAACCTTTTCAACCGCTTCAAGCGAAATGACAATGAGAATGTCCAGCTCACATTTGACCGACTCACTGACATCACAAATGAGCTTCAAGCCCTTGGCGCTACTGAGATCACCAGACATGAAGTCGTCAAGACACTACTGACATCACTTGATAGTTCGTTTGACACCCTAGCCCTGATGATTCAAGAACGTCCTGATTTCAAGACACTTGATCCGTCTGACATACTTGAGAGGCTCAACACACATGAGTTTCAGCTTTCTGAGAAAAGAGATATCTATGGTCCAAACTATGGGCGAACTCGTGCCTTGAAGGCAAAAGCTGTCTCCTCATCTGAAGAAGAATCTGACAGCAGTTCGGATGATCCCGAAGACATTGGAAGGGAACTTGCTATGCTTGTGAAGAAGTTCCAAAAATTCACCATGAAGAAAGGTTTCAGAAAGTCTTCCCGATCAAGCTCAAGGAATGATGAAGCTTCTGCTCACGACTACAAGAAGAAAACATGTCACAAGTGCAAGAAACATGGCCACTTCATCTCTGAGTGTCCACAGTGGGACAATGAGAACAAAAAGAAGAAGAAGAGCAAGGAATATGACTCTGACGACAAGAAGAAGAAGAAATACTCAAAGTCTTCTTCCAAGTCTTCCTCAAAGTCTTCATCACACAAGAAGAGCTCATGTGGCAAGGCACGTGCGTTTGTTGGCAAGGAAATGGATTCAGAGGAGGAGTCCTCTTCTGAGGAGGCGGAGGTGGAGTCTGAGGAGGAGTCCGATTCAGGCGTCGCAAGTCTGGCTACAACAAACGTTGCCAAGTCCATCTTCAACATTGAAGACAATGACTTCATCACCGACACCGATGCAAATGACAAGGACTACTCCGCTTCTACCTACTGCTTCATGGCACGCGGTGCCAAGGGTACGACACCAGCATCTTCAGAATGGATTATTGATAGTGGGTGTACAAATCACATGACTAGCAAAAGAAGCCTTCTTATGGACTCAACCTTACGTCCATCCGACAAGAGCCACATCACATTTGCTGACACTGGTAAAAGTAAGGTATTGGGTCTAGGTAGAGTTGCAATCTCAAGGGATCAACACATGGATAAAGTCATGCTTGTTGAATCCCTTGGCTTCAACTTAATGTCTGTCTCAATGCTTTGCGATTTAAACATGATCGTAATATTTGGAAAATATCATTGCCTTGTTCTAATGGAATCTGACAAGTCTCTAGTATTTGAAGGGTATCGAAAAGATGATTTGTACGTGGTAGATTTCTCAGCAGGACCATAGCTTGCCGTATGTCTTCTAGCAAAAGCTTCAGAATGCTGGCTCTGGCATCGGAGGCTTGGGCATGCTGGCATGAGGAACCTCCACACCCTGGCAAAGAAGAAGCATGTCATAGGCATCGAGGGCGTCAAGTTCAAGAAAGATCACTTATGCGGTGCCTGTGAGGCAGGAAAGATGACGAGGGCCAAACATCCCTCGAAGACAATCATGACCACTACTCGACCCTTCGAACTGCTTCACATGGATCTTTTCGGTCCCACTCATTACTCAACTCTTACTACTACTGCTTGTCTCTATGGCTTTGTCATTGTTGATGATTATTCTAGATATACTTGGGTGCACATAATCCTTTACAAGACTGAAGTGCAGGATGTCTTCAGACACTTCGCCAATCGAGCAATGAACAACTATGGCGCCAAGATAAAGCATATCAGAAGTGACAATGGCACTGAATTCAAGAACACTGGCCTTGATACATATCTTGATACCTTGGGCATCACACATGAATTCTCAGCCCCGTACACGCCACAGCAGAATGGGGTCGTCGAACGCAAGAACAGAACACTCATTGAGATGGCCAGAACGATGCTAGATGAATACAAGACTCCAAGAAAATTCTGGCCTGAAGCCATTGATACTGCATGCCATACAATCAATCGTGTTTAGCTTC